>NC_056737.1:186989626-187181549 GCF_019279795.1 Protopterus annectens | reverse complement strand
GAAATTGAGAGTAAGCCTGAGACTACAGATTAAATCAAGAATACAACCAAGAGGTGAACATGAGCACTTTGCAATGGGACCAAACAATTTGGGTGCAACTTCAAGAGGAGTTGAAAAGGGCAAGTAGCTCAAAGAACAAGCTAATGTTATCCCAAGCTGCAGATAATCTTTTTCCACTGCCGCCCTTTTGGTGCGTTTATACAGTCTGGCAATGGGGAGTCAAACAATTTGGCTGTATTTCTACTTGTGTCTCGTAAACTATTAATTTAAACTTACTTAGACCTCTTCAGTCAGAGATAGTTCAAAGGAGACCAGGCTCACCAATTCATTTCGAATAATACTAAATGTAAGTTTAAATGCCTACTCTCAACACCACACCATCTCTTTTCTGCATCTTTGTGGAGATAGGTGACAGGGGCTGGAGTGTACCCTCCTACAAACCACTACTCCTCCTCGCAACTGTCACTCCAACTTGATAATTCTTAATACAAACCTTAGAAGTATTTACAATAAGTTACATGTCATCCACACTTGTATCTCCTTTTACTTCCCTCATATATTCATTGCCACCGAAACTTGGCTAAAAAATGGATATAAAAAAATTAAGAAATTCTTCCCTCTGGCCACGATATTTTTAGACTAGATAGACAAAACAAGAGAGCGGGTGGTGTGGCAGTATTTTTCAAAGCCCATAGCTCATGCTATGCCCTCAGAAAATACCATCGTTCAACCAGATGTAGCTATTATACCTAAAATAAATAACCACACATTATTGTGTATAGTAGCTGTATATATACCACCAGGCAAAACTCTCATCATAGCTGAAGACATCTTATCCTGGGTACCACAAAAACATAACTCATGAACACAATTATTCTGGGAGATCTTAATATTGACTGGCTACTTGTAAACTCTGAGACATCAACCATCCCAATCAATCTGTATTGCTTTAATTAAATTATAAATAAAACAATAAATAAATGTAAGAGACCATCTATCCTGGTCCTGATAACAAGTAACCAAAATAAACAATTCAGGTTGCTTACCAGATCTCCCCACTTTTCAAAACAATATAAATAACAAAAATAATATACAATAAGGTACACCAACTCCCTTCATTCAATAAAGATAAAATTATCACCAGCCTAAAGCAATGTAATTGAGCTCCACTTAAAACCATGCCCATTGACAATGCTGTTAATACTTTAACACTACTTTCCTGAAGATACTAAGTCACCATGCAACCAACAAGAATAATTTGAGTCAAATCTAACCCTGCCTTCAGCTAACAAAGGATACTAAAAGACTCATGAAAGAGAGAAACAATGCATGGGAAAACTTTATCAAAGAACAAACATGTCTAGAAAAATTCTGATAAACTAGAAACCTCACAAAACTTCATATAAATATGATGAGCAATCCTAGTATGCCAGTGTACAGCACATTAATCAAAACTATAAATGCATCTGGGCCTCTATAATTAAACTTCTAAAACCTGGATGCTCTTAGCACACCCTGGCCAGAAACAAGCAATAATACAGAAAGCATTGCTACCCAATTCAGTTCCCATTTCATTCAAAATGTCATCTCTGTACTCAAATACAACCCTTATTCCCAGATGACAATCCCAAGAATAAGTATAAACCACTCAACTGTGTTCACCTTCAGCCTGTACCAACGTCTGCCATGAAGTATTTTCACCAAAAACTAAAACCTACAACCTTAGCAGCTGACAACCTACTATAACCAACTCAGTTATTCATAAAATCCTCTACCAACCTACCAGTACTCCCATTCTGACTAATATTATTACCCCATACAGCAACCTAGCATCCCTCCGCTCATCCAACAGAATGCTAGTACAATCTACCAAAGCCAACAACTCAGCTGGAGAATCATTCTCCAACTCTGCTGGAAAAAAATGGAACTCACTTCCTGCTGAACTAACCACTACATCCTCCTTGCCCCAATTCAAAATATCCCTAAAGATGTATGTAAACAGGGATTGGCTATGTCCATGTCTAAACCCAGACTAACCCAAAAAAATAAAAAGACAAAGAAAAATATAGCTCACAGAGGTGAAATACCCATTAATAAACATTCCCCACACAGACAACATTCACTTCTCTATACCATTAGAATTCTATTATCAGGAAGATAACTTGTTATACTACCCATTATGAGCCTATGCTCTTCTTCCCCTTCTACATACTATTCACAATAACTTCCCTTCTTAGCTAACCCATACCTCTCAAGTGTACCTCATTATGAGGAACGTACCTCATTCGAGGTCTTAAAAAGTTCATGTTCCTCGAAGTTCCTCAAAGTTCCACATTGAAAGACTCTTGTCACACATTCAGTGTTAAGGGTTTTTTTTTAAGTGAAATCCATTGTAAATAGAAGAAATGAATCATATTAATTCATTAAAAGATGTTCTTTATAAGTAAAACCAGCATATTTTAACCATCCAATGACCTTCCTAGTTTAAGTGGTTAGTAAGCCATTAGTATGTGTTCCATATTTTGCCCATTTGTTCCACATTATGAGGGCTAGTGTTCCTCATTTTGGACATGGAAGGTTGCGAACTATGAGCTAACCACCTTTTTTCTTTCTTTTTTTACAAACTTCAAAAGATGATGTATAATGTTATCTCTGTATATTTATACCATAAACCCACAATGTTTGCTTGATTTAAATGGAACCTTGACTATAAATTGTCAGTGATTTGTTAAATGTTTAGATTTCTATGTAACCATATCTTTAGGTGTCACTTATTTGCAATGTGGAGCTTTTCTCTCCGGGCCTCCGCTGAAAATGGACATGTATCCAGTCGGACTTTCCTGATTAATAAATAAAATAACTACCTAAAAATTGTAGCAGAAACTCTTGCCATCCCTATTCTCTATATTAATAAAGCACTCAGTTGCTGAAAAATGTGTCCTCTCTTTTTTTTCTCAAAAAACTTTTAGAATACCCTTATATAAAGGTGGAACCTCAGACTAACTACCAACCCATTGCTACGAGTTCCTCTATGTCCAAAATTCTAACTGCATACAAATCCAATTCTTGAAATACTGTACTGACAGTAACTCAATGACTTGGCATGGTTTCTGACCAAAACATAGATAGCACCAGTACAATAAATAACAAAAGAACAAAGGTGACATTGCCTCATCTATCTTCCTGGACCTATCAAAGGCATTCAACATGGTCACTCACCAAAATCTCCTTGCAGAATTCTCCTCCATTTATCTCTCTCTCAGCCTTATTCTGGTTCCATAGTTACCTAACAAGGAAGAGGCCTTAAAATGGCAGCAAGACTACTCTGCTTTCCAGTCAATTTCTGTGGGAGTTCCTCAGGGATAAATCTCAGACCCCCTTCTATTCAACATCTTCAAAACTAACCTCCATATAGCAACTAAAAGTACAGATGATGACACCATTATCAATTCCACTCTAAACCTCACAAAACAGTAAAAAATCACTTAAGAATTTTTCTCAGTTGTTAAAACCTGGCTACAAAATTCCCACCTCCTTCTCAACTTCAAGAAAACAAAGTGAATGCTTTTCACACCCAGACACTCCACTGATCTAAAATAATCCTCTCTCATTACCTCAATAATAATATTACATTATAATTAATATAACAAACAAAACTACTCTGAGTTATCATAGGTGATAATATGAAATGCTACCGACAGTTAAAAAAAAAAAAAAAATTCACCAAAAAACTGGTTTACTCTAAGGCCAATCCTTTGTCCACAAATACAACCAGAACAAACAAACAGATTCAGTTTGCCTTCTTCCTTCCCTACTTTATGCCGCCCTATCTTCACCAATCCCCACATCTCAAAAAACACTAGAACGATGCTATAGTAAAACTGCTAAATTTGCCAACAACTAACCCTCTTTCTTCCACCACAATGTATCCCTTAAAGAACTCACCTGGTTCAAGCAACCTAACCATTTAACATACACAAAACTGCTAACAGTCCATACTGTAATCTACAAACCAGAAACTGCATTGCAATACTAAACATTATGCAGCAAAACTCTCCAGTTAGAGATCTGTCCTCCAGTAACGAATTACTTACAAATATAGTAAAATCCAAAAATTCCACGGGACACACTGTACACAAACTATGTTGCAAAGTTGTAGAACTGCTTACCGCTCAACATAAAACAAACAGATATAACAAGTTTTAAAGTCCAAATGAAGCAACACCTAAATGATTCTTAGCAATTCTAATTTTCTATGCCAGGATAAGACACTTCTTTATACCCACTCATCTTTCTTTGACATCTTAGACTATTTTTTTCTGACATCCCCGTCTCAACTAGCAATCACTACTTTTAGTGTCTGACACACAAGTATGTTAACACTTACCTCATCCTTTCTTTAACTTTCACTACTTTCTTTCCTTATGTATTTAATCATGTTCTCAGTTTAGCTGTCACTACTCATCACCGCTTACTTGCTATACTATTTGCTCTACTTCACATGAACACCCTATCCTAATATAGGGCAACTACATCTACAAGTTTCTCTCTAGCACTGATCTGTCATAATATGTCTGGCATGCTTTTTCAGAAGTGTTTACTCTAACCTCTTCATAATCTATCTGTGATAAGAAATTTTTAACACTCTGTTGTAAAGTCCTACCTTCTAAAGACTGCTAAATTATGATACCGTAGTTTGCTGAATCCACCTTTGAAGAGAAGCTATAATCCATTGTTGTATAGTCCTATCTTCCATTGACCGTTTAGTTGTGTTACCCCACTCTTCTGCATCAATGCACCTGTTTTTTACATATGCTGTAAATTTCATGTTCTTATTTACATAAAAGTGTTTTCTTTATTCCTGTTGTAATTATTAATCAGCTGTAATTATTAATCAGCTGTATATTTTAATGGATCTTTTCTCTCTTTACCTCTGCTGAAAAGGGGATTGCTTGTCGGACTATCTTAGTTAGCAATGGGCAAATAAACTAAAATATCACTTGCGAGTCAGATGTCAGATAGACAGACAGAGAGAGATCAGCACAAGTGCGACAGCCATACCTGTACGTAAAGTACCCAGTGATGTTAGTATTGTCACAGATGGCATTGAAATATATAGTAGGGAAGGTAGACCAACAAAGAAAAGGGATGTTGTGTTGGCTATCGACTGGGATGTAGTGGGCTAGAATAGGAAACTTAGAATTTAAGTCAGAATGCTCCATTTTATACCACTGGACAGCTCACCACTATGCAATTTCCAGTTCAGGGTAGTTCAGAAGATATCGGAAAGCAGTGATTAGAGGAGAGAAAGATGAGAATGCATTGAATTAGAATGGCGGCAGCACTGTATGCACAAACCAAAGGGGCAGCGGAGAAAGAAATTAAGAATTTGGCTTAGTGACAATTGCAGGTATGTAAAAATGATATACTGGGGTTGCTGTTGGGCAAATGGATATTTTCTTTTACAGATAGCATGTGGCCAGTGCAGACTGGATACTCATCCACATGGCTATCATGCAGGTCTAAAGCGTGGCAGAATGGGGTGGAACAACCCAAGAATGGAGGAAGATGTACAGCAGATGCAGTAGAGGCACCTGCTAGCAGCTCTGACAGATTATATTGAATCACTTACAGAACCAAATGTAATTGTATTGTATCACTAGAAATCCATTAATAACACCCAAAAGGAAAATAATTCACTGGTTGAAACAGATTAGACAAGGTGGCCAAATACACAGGTAATATGGCTGAATGTAATCCAAAGACCAGTCTGGCAGGAGGCAAGTCTGACAAGCACATTTAGTAGTTAGCAGAGCTAAAATGGTGGGTGGTACATCACATAAAATTAATATCAATATATTGGAAATTTATAGGAATAATGGAGTTAATTTGTTGCACTTGAGACCCCAGTTATTTATAAGTAACCTAAGGAAGGGAACTGAAGCACTGGCAGATGCGCTTGGGGGACCTCCTATGGAGGAAGGACAGACTTGGAAGGCTAAATCTGCAAGGGAGTGTGCCTTGCTTGGGGAGGGGGATGCAGGCTTGGACAGCTTAGTCATGTCTGGGCAGGCAGGGAGCCATAGCCTCAGGTCCTGCAAGTTGCAGATCCCCTTCAGCCACTTGTATCTATCTGAATGCTGCTAGGACACTATCAGTGGTGGTTTGCAGAGCCCTTCAGTCATTGGTGTTAGTTGAGCATATTATGGAAACTTTGTGCAGTGTCTGATAGCTGATTGGTTCTGAGCCCTTCAAGTTCTACCCTTTGCGCAAATATGAGTATTTGATTTGTGATTGGCATAGATGCTTGAATTGGCCCCGAATTGAACCATAATTTCCCGATTGACATAGTAAATACATGGCTGCTGCCATTTTCTCCAATAAAGTGTGTGGTGTGGTTATTGATCTGTGCGGGCTCATTTTCATCCTGATGCAGTCTCTGTGCAATGCCTTTCCTTTTACTCAATTACCTCAGTTCTTCACGGTTTTATTTAGGACTTAGATTATATATTGTATTTTTCTTACATGCACATTGCTTGTACCATTTGTTTATCTAGTGTAGTTTTCTTCAAAAGTTATGATGCTAATGCTTTGAGCAGTAATGGAGAACATGACATTGTATAAGTATGGGTCCAGAACATTGAAAGACACTGCTGTGCAAGTTGTACTGTTCTCCATTCTCTCCAGGTTTTGTTTAACTGAAATGATGTTTATTCAGACTGTGACATAACACAAGATTTTTACTTTTCATATAAGACATATTTGTATTCTGAGGTCTCAGTATTTCTGGATGGAGGCAAAAATAATGAGAGTACAAAAGAGTAAAACCAGAGTTACTTCCAAGTACAACTCTAATCCACTTAATAGTAGAACAGTTTTACAGGACTGTTCATTTTTTTGAACAATGAGATATGAAACTAAGGTGGTATATGATTTACTGTATCATCAGCCATTTACCAGAAGATTAACTATTTTACTAGGTAAAGGAAAATAATGTGAGGCAAAATCATAGACAGCTAACAGGAGTGGATAACAGAGATGTTTTGCTTCACTGTCTCACAGGCTTCTCTCCTCTCGTAATCAATGTTTTTCATATGGTCAACACTCTCAGCAGCCTAAATGAACCGATTATCCCAAATGAGATCACTTCATTTAAAACAATAAGTTTTATTTAAATGCTAGGATCCTGCAAGAAAAGTCATGACGTATTACAAAACTGAACAGCAAGAGATACTTAAATATTAGGATCCCTGTGTGAAAAGTTAAATAAATACTGCTGTAGTGCATGGAATGTGTTGATTACTCTCTGACATTTAGAAAAAGACAAACCAGTTAAGCGCCAGAGCGCTGTACAATCTGACCTTATGACCTTAACAAATATTAAGCACCCCTTGCTTATGTTGTTAAAAAGTCAGGTCTAGTGCCAGGCAGTAAAATCTGTCTGTACTAACTAGCAAATGACAGCGGCAGAAATAAAATATGTTTCTGCCTGCTGTACATAACAGTAATGTGTTCCCAACTTCTCAAAACAAACTCATTTGCTAGAATAACAGGATGTATTAGCATCTATTTCCTGAAGGATATGAACTCAAACTCAAATGGATGCCATTATTTAGTGACTTCAGTCCTCAGTGGTTTGTCCGAAAGCCACACATATTTATGAGAAACAGACCAAAAATATGAAGCAATAATCTGGATGTCCTGTGAAAATCAAAACCGTTGAAGGGAATGAAAGCTGAGTGTAAACAAAACGGATTAAGTTACACTACCTATCTGACTGCATCCGCTAAGTGTTTTACGGCTATGAAAGCTTGGAAAATGTTTAGTGAATTTTTTCCCTGCAACTAGTAGTACATGGAGCAGATAAAGCTCCAAGCCTTACAAAGAATTATGATCGGTTCGCAGATCATAACTTTCAGTTATATGTTCTTGACATGGTATGCCAATATTCACCTCTCAAGGTGAATTTCTTGGCATCCATGTCGCAAACATAAAGCAAGTGGATTATGATCGGCAAACCCATAATAATCCTGTGTTATGCATGTAACTTAAACACATATGTGCTAAACATTTTGGATCGTGCTATGCAACAAGGCTTATTTAGCATGGGGAAAAAAATAAAAAAAAATCAGGGACCAGTGTAATGGAACACTTTTGACTCTTGAAAACGGTCATACTACAGGGAGAAAGCAACTTATCAACAATTTAAACTGCAGAAAAACGTGAGAACACTAGTGCTGACAGTAATAATGAAGAACACTTGACTGTGTTAAAATGCAGTCATGAATTTAGTGCTGGCTTCTCATACCTCAGTCATTTCAAATGCTGGTCTTAGCTGTGCATGAAGCTTTTGTGTATTCTTTTTTCATTTAACTCACTCAAGCCTATAACGTCTTCCGGTTCACATCCATACCTTCTTATGGTGTCCAGAATTTTTTGGGTCTGGCTTCTTTAACTACATGACTTATCAGCTAATGATAGGCAGTATTAGAAAGGGCAAAGAGTTATTAGCAAAATGACACCAAGATTGTTGGTCTAGGATGTTCTGCAGTGTCACTTATTTAGGTTTGCATATTTGAGAGGACTAGATTTTATTGAGATGTATAGTGTGAAATGCCAATGGTGGAGACAGGACAGATCACTGAAAATGTTGGTCTGATGTTGTCAGTACTCATTTATTCACAGACCTGTGCATTTGGTTCTGAATATCGAACGGACTCCGCTGTTACTACAGCCCGCGAGGACCAAAAACTCTTGAGCTTAAGTCCCACCCAGAATGCTCCTTTCCCAATTAACTCAGATCTCGTTTGACGCTTCCCTGTGACAGACGTGTCGCCATAGCTCTTGAGCCAAGTGTATTTTTATCATCTATTTGTCTAGTGTCACATTGTCATATAAGTATTTTTGCTTACTTGTATCTTGTAAGGTTATCTTGTAGTCTACCCTCTTTCGATTACCCTCCTCTTCACTTTCTCTTGTACACTTCACTGTACTCTGTACTACCATTGCTGGCAGTTTTTACATTTCCTTTCTGGCTACAAAATAAATAGCTAAATAAATAGGATAGTGCTTGTTTCCATCTTTCTTTTACTCTATCAGGTATTCTTTTCTGCGTGTGCCTGCATGCGTGCAAGCGCACGTGCGGTGCGTACACGCCCGCATGCGCATGTGTACGCGCATGTGTGTGTACGTACGTGTGTGTGTATATATATATATATATATATATATATATATATATATATATATATACACATACACGCACGTACGTGTGTGTGTTTCCAGTACTTGAATCATGGCTGATAAAGGTAAAAGGTACTATCAGGTTTAAGAACTGCCTGAAGTGTAACTGCAAACTGCCCAATTCTGATGGGCACTCGCTTTGCGTTTATTGCCTGGACTTTATTGCACTTTACAAGATTGTTCCATTTGTCAATAGTTTTCGTCACTAGGCCCTGGTGGAAAAGAAAAACAAACTGTTACTTAAGAGGATAATAAAATCTTCTATTCAGGAGGCCTTATCCGGTAAAAGCAAAACAGACATTTCTTCCCCTTCTTCCTCCTCTCCTAAAACTGACAGACTTAAGAATATCAGCCTATCGGTGCCGGTTTCGCCTTCGGCTCCAATGGCTAAGACTTAAAAAAAACTTTGGCTCCCTCTGTGGAACTGACAGTTACGCTCAACGATACTTCAGTGCAGACATCAAGACTGATAGGGTCTCCTCCACTGCTGCCGAAGTTGTCAGGACAGACACAAGGCCAGACTTTAAAACTGACAGTCTCAGTGCAATCTACCACTTCGGCTTCTTTGTCTTTGGTGTCAATTGAAATCACTGAATCCTCCTTTCCTTGACTTTCCTAGGACCAGATACTCCCTGTCTATAGATCCCTTTACTGGTTAAGCACCTAGCCCCTTTTTAGAAAAAGACAGAAATCACCGTCTACCCAGTCAGTTCATTCAAGAGTCTGACAGAAGTGGATGTGATGAGGTTGGTAGTCCCACTTCTTGTGGCAAGGGGATTTTTAGGTACATCTTTGGTTCCAGTCTCCTCTGGATCCGGAACCCTTCTTTCTGCTACTCCACCCAGTCTTCCTCCTCTGACCCCCTCAGAGGCTTGAGAGAGTAGAGCTCCAATTTTCCTGGAGTTGACTGCTTTGGTTTCGATGAGATCATCTCTGGTGCCAATTTCTACCCTTAGTACTTCGGCTGTTTTGGATCCAGAGAATTTTCAGGGCCATAGCTATGCTGCTGGTTCTGTGGGGCAGGGCTTGACTCCAGTTTTCTTGGAGCCATCTCTGCACCTCGGGGCTTCAGCATGCATTAGCTGTAGCCTGGCTTTGGGGGGGCAGTTTCTTCAGAGACGGGAGTAATCATGGTTCTGAGGCAGTTTCTCACTTCCAGACTCCCTTCCCTTTTGGGGGGAGCCAGGAGAGGGCCCTGCCCACTATGAGCATCCAGTCAGCTCCTACCCTATCGGAGCAATTCCCCGATCCTTCCTCTTGTCCAGAGCTTCCTCCAATTCCAACACCTGGACAGAGAGCACCGAAGCCACAGGAGGCACCTATTCAGGTTCTATCTGACGAAGTCCAAGACAAGGGTGCTTCTCAGTTGGTCACCCTAGAGTCCATTTCGAATTAGTCTAGGAGGCTCACAGCACATGCAGCTGAAGGGACGACTAGAGCAGCTGGATCAGACACAGCCATAAGGAGACACACCTGAATGAAGACATGAATGGCTTTGCAAATTCACACGTCAATGTCCCCTTTGACGGATTGTCCCTTTTTGGCCCTAAAGTTCGAGAAGTGTTGCCCAGGTGTGAAAAGGATGGAAAGACCCTTTTCTGCAGTGGGCATTCATTTATCAACTCTTCAATGGTCCTTTTCTAAGAACCAGAGGAGCAGGAAAATGTGTTTCAAAAAGTCCCAAGGGGCTTTCCAGGACAAACATGGTACTGGCTCCCCTAGGGGCGGGGGGGGGGAGCTATAATGGAAGACGCCGTCCACACGGCAGAGATGGCCTGCAAAATCAAGGTTCCAGAGATACCTTTCCTGGCAAACCCTATCAGCGCTTCTGAAAGGAGGCCAGATTGCCTTCCTTTGGAGGCGGTCGGGGGACGTTTATCCCTGAACCGACATGGCTGGCTTCAATTAACTTCCGATGTTTGGGTGCAGAGGAGAATAAACCAGAGGTTACTCCATACCTTTCCTTCTGCCTCCTCAAAGTTGCAAAAAAAATCCCTGACATTCCACCCAGTCAGCGGGAACCAGCAGTGACAGAAATTCAGAAACTGCTAGGAAAAAAAAAAAAAAAGTCAGCCAGGAGGTCTCATCAGAGCAGAGAGAATTCAGAATTTATTCAAGATTCCTTTTGATGCCAAAAAAGATAGGGGACTGGAGACCAATTTTGGATCTAAGTATTTTGAACAAATCAGCTCGACAAACAAAATTCCGGATGGTCACGGTTGAGTCTAGTCTCCCTTTTCTAGGGAAAGACGATTAGATGCGCTCTATAGATCTCCAGGATGCATATTACCACATCAAAAATGGACAAGGGCTCCAGGAGATTTCACCGCTTTTGGTTGGGAGCCAATCATTACCAATTCAGAGCCCTGCCCTTTGGTCTCACCACAGCCCCCCAGGGTGTTCACTAAATGCATGGCAGTAGTAACAGCTCACTTGAGACTGCACAGATTCCGTGCATTTCCGTACTTAGATGATTGGCTCCTTACCACTCCCACCAGGCATCTTCTAGAACAAGCAAGAGACTACGTTCTCCAGACCTGCTCCAACCTGGGAATTACTGTAAATTACGAAAAATCTCATCTGACTCAAAATATAGAATTCATATGTGCAATACTAAATGCCAATGCTTGCATATCCTCTCTACCTTATCAGAGATTGCAAAAGATCAAGAACCAAGTGGAAAAAATTATCAGAAGCAGAACAGTACCTACATGGCTAGTTCTGCAAGTTTTAGGTTCGATGGAGGTGACCATCATGTTAGCCCCCCTGGAGAGATATCACATGAGAATATTGCAATGGCTTCTAGCATCCGAGTGGTCCATTCTGTATCAGCCAATGTCACACCAGATTTCGATTACTAACTGTTGCAAGGAAGACCTAGCTTGGTGGATCCAATCAGAAGAAATTCTCCTGGGCTGCCCCTTTGTCCCATATCAGCCCCAAGCCATAGTGACCATGGACACCTCCCATATGGGGTGGGGGGGGCATTATCTGGGCAAGACGGTCCAAGGCACTTGGTCCCCCATGGAGGCCAGCTTGCATATCAATATTCTAGAGCTGAGGGCAGTGCTTTTAGTATTGCAGGCCTTTCAAACTTCTCTCCCTCTAAAAACTATTGCAATTGAAACAGACAATATGTTGGTAGTTTGGTACATCAACAAACAGGGACGAACCAAGTTGTACCCAATTTGGTAAGAAGCACACAGAGTCTGGCAGTGGGCAATCTGTTCTAACCACTTTATGATAACAACTCATATTCCGGGGAGATCCAGTGTGATAGCAGACAAACCGAACAGATGCATTCTTCTGCCTCACTTCATTTCTCAATCCCAGAGTGGTGAAAAAGATCTTTCGTTGCTGGGACCAGACTTGCCGAGACCTTTCTGCATCGCCCCCTTAACACTAAGTACAGCAGCTACTTTGCATCATCCCCCCTCAGGGGGAGTCCCCGAGAGATGCTCTCCTGCAAGATTGGCCCACCAGACTCCTGTACACCTTTCCCCCCTTCCCATTAATTCCTCAATTTCTAAATAAAGCGATCAGGTTGAACAGCAAAGTAATCCTCATTGCTCCCCTCTGGCCTTGACAGATTTGGTTGCCCTTTCTCTGGCCTTGTCTGATACAACAACCGTGGACTGTTCCCAGATCTATCTCATCCAGAAGGATTGGTTCACCCAAACCTTCAAAACCTCTAGCTCACAGCTTGACTTCTCCAGTTCCATTGATTGCCAGGCATAATAAACTTTCTTCCCTAGTTCATAAGATTCTGATGGCCTCCCACAAGCCCTCCCACCAGGAAACTCTACAGTAGTAAATGGAAGAGGATGTCCTTCTGGGCTTGTGAGAATAACATTGATCCTTTCTGCGCTCCCATCGATAAAGTCTTAGAATTCTTAGCTTTACTGTTTGAAGAATGGGCCTCTTCCTCTACCATCAGGGTTCAGCTAGCGGCTATCTCAAATTTTCCTAATGGGTTTAAAGAATGTTCTTTAATTTCTCATAGCCTTTGTAAAGCATTTTTTAAAGGTACCTTAATGTTAAAACCCCCAATACAAGGATCCACATACACCTTGGGATTTAAACTTAGTATTATAGACAATAGTTCATTCCCCTTTTGAGCCTGCTGCCAACTGAGACTTGAAATTCTTGTCTTGGAAAACTATACTTTTGAATGCAATAACTTCTGCCAGACAGATTTCTAAAATTCAAGTTTTGTCTTACAAACATCCTTATTTGATATTCTACAAAGACAGGGTTTCACTGAGAACAAGCCCTTCCTTTTTGCTGAAGGTGATGTCAGAAAAGAATATCAGTCAACCTACCAGTATTTTTCCCCCAATTACTCAGACAAATGAGAGTACTGTTTGCATTTGTTAGACGTACATAGACAATTATGCTTCTATCTTCATAGAACAAAAGACATAAGGAAGTTTGACCAGCTGTTTGTTTCCTTTGCAAGTACTAACGTGGTTAAGCCGGTTACCAAAGTCAATAAAAAACGAAAGTTTGGTACACCAAGACAATCGAAGCCGACCATTGTCAATTGTCTTGGTGTACCAAACTTTCGTTTTTTTATTGGATTCTGTTTTATTTGCTTGGTACTTTACCCTGTCGGTGTTTCTCTATTTTACTATTTGGTTACCAAAGTCACTTTATCTAGATGGCTAAAAGATTGTATTTTGTTTATATACAACAAGAGGAAAGCTGAATTACTTGGGCCTGTGAAGGCACATTCTATCAGAGCAGTCGCTACTTCAGCAGTGTTCCAATGTAACGCTTCCATGGACGAGATGTGTGCAGCAGCAACATGGGCTACTGCACACACCTTTATTACTCATTACAAATTGGATTTGGTCTCTAGGGAAAGAGCTTCTTTTTACTGTATGGTGCTCAGGAATATTCTTCCAGGAGTCCTCCCAAGATCTAAGATAGTTGGGGCTCTGTCCCACAGGTCAAGGAATAAATGAAGATTCACAACATCAGATAAA
Source organism: Protopterus annectens (assembly GCF_019279795.1). NCBI lineage: Eukaryota > Metazoa > Chordata > Ceratodontiformes > Protopteridae > Protopterus > Protopterus annectens. Next base: position 187,167,321 of record NC_056737.1, on the reverse strand, counting down.
GAAGTTGTTTACTTACCATAATGTTCCATCTGTGGTGTCCATCTTCATTTATCCTTGAATCCCCGCCCTCTATTCCTCTTCCCATCACACCTCTTTGATTTTTCACCCATAACACCAGATATGGTCCCCATGAAGACATTATTAGGATTATAAATTCTGTCTTTATATCTGCAAACTCGATCTGAGGTAATTGGGAGAGGAGCATTCTGGGTAGGACTTAAGCTTGAGAGTTTTTGATCCTTAGAGGCTGTAGTAGCAGTCGAGTTGGTTCTGATATTCGGAACCAAATCCACAGATTAAGGATAAATGAAGATGGACAACACAGATGGAACGTTATGGTAAGTACATAACTTCTTTTTTTGTATCACACTATAATGTTGCCAGCTGTTTTGTCCTAATATCTCAGGACGTTTGCCATTTTTACAAGTTTTATGCAGGACACCTTCCTCTCTTAAAACCTGGTTGCCTCGTGGTTTTGGCGTCTTTTCAGGCTTGTTGGCTGTTGGTGAAGCACCCACCAAGAGGAGAAAACGCTGAGAGAAGAAAGGAGCCACTTTTGAGATTAAGTATTTTTCCTCTGTTTCTTTGCTAAGTTTTTCTGCATAGCCGCCTATTTTGAGCATTCTCTGGCTTGTTAAACTTGATTTCTGCATTAGTAACTGTATTTAGAGCACAACCTAGAGCTGTTTACTGAATTTCCTGTTTGCACTTATTTTTAAAATCGTTTTTTTCTCAAAACTTGCATTTTATCTGCCTTTGGCCTAGCACTCTTGTGTGGGGTCATTTACTGCACTGTTATAACTTGTTGATACTTGTGAACCTCTGCTATCTCTGAAAAAACAAAAAATCTTGATTTTTTCCCACTTTTCTGAGATTTAAAAAAGTTCAGTTACAGGCTTGCTGTTCTTGAACTGTTTGTAAGTTTCTGTGAGGCCATTTTTTGCTTGGGCTAAAGGGAAGTCTCTCTGTTGATCAGTGGCAGTGAAAAACATTGAGCAGCCTGCCTGCCCCTGTGGGAGTGGTTACTGACTTGAAACTGTATTTTATTAGCCATTTTGGGTCAATTCCAAAACTCCTTCATCTTCCTCTCTTAAAACCCTCTTTTGCGTGGTTTTGTGCATAGCGCAACAGCGGGCAGCACCGCCTAATTGGGTTTAAACTATTCCTGGCTCCACAAAGTCTGCTCTTCACTTTTTCCATTAGAACTGCTCTAGCTCTCAATTTAAACACCATATTCTCATTCTAAGGCCCTTCACTGGTCCAATTAAGTAATCCTACAAGTTAGCACTATTAAACCATAAGCACTACTTACTCTTATACTCTCTACGATTACCCTGTCCTCTATTGGTCCGTCTTAAATTCAGTTTCCCTATATCACTCTAGCATGTCCAAAGGTCAGTCAATAGTTTCCTCTCCAGTCCAGCTGGTGAATCTGGGAATTTTGAGGCAATGTTACAATTGTCTCATGTACACGGACAACCCTCTCCTCCTCCAAACAAGTTCAAATATATGTGAGAGATGCAACTATTTAGCCAAACTGGAGGCTGAGCTCTCTCATCTCAAAACTGGTGTAACCAGTCAGGAGGAGAAGGTAACCTCACACAACACAATTCCAGTATCACATACTCCCACCACATCAGCGAACGAAACACATAAATACACAAAAACATACTCGGAGGCTCTAAATAAAAATCTACCTAAGCAACAGAGACCTCCAAAGCAGACATCCAAGCAAACGCTACCTCAAAACAAAACACGCACAACACATAGCCCTCAAAGTCAGTGTGCCAAGCAGCCACAGCCCTTAAGGCTGAATAACACACCTGATACTCTTGTAATAGGTGACTCTATTGTCAGACACACAGACGTCCCGCTCACCAGGCTGAATAAAGAGACAGTCACGGTGAGCTGCCTGTCGGGTGCTAGGTTCCGCCACATAACGCAAGCACTCAGGTCACTCCAAAGCAAATACAAATATGACTTGGTCATTGTACATGCTGGTGTGAATGACCTGAGACGTACCTCCCTGGACTACATGAAAAGAGACCTAGAGGAGCTCTCTGATCATGTAGCCCAGGCTGGTATGACCCTGACCTTGAGCAGCATCTTACCCTCACCTAGAATGATGCCACAGTACAAAGACAAAATGATCGATTTTAACAAATGGCTAAAATTTTGGTGTCATTCAAAGGGGATCCAGTGTCTGTCAGCCTGGGATGACATGCTCGACAAGCCATGTTGCTTCGCTAGGGACGGCTTGCACCTGTCACCACTGGGCTTTCAGATATTGGCAAAGGCTCTTGCCACCCCATAGTGCCTTTTTTAGGCAAGGCTCAAAAGTCAAACCCACCCCCATAGACAGCACAAGGAACAAGAAACTAAGGGTAATGCTGCTAAACGCCAGAAGTCTTAACCTCAAGATGCACGCACTCGAAGCTCTCCTCAGAATGGAGAACATCGATATCTGTGCAGTGACAGAAACCTGGTTCAAGGCTCCAGAGAGCACCCCAGCACTACCAGGCTATACCTCATATCATGCTTTTCGGCCCCAAAACCCGGACCGAACCACAAAAGGAGGGGGAGAGTTTCCATATTTATCAAGGATATCCACACCTCCAGGTTAGTGGCATTGCACGAAGTATCGGAGACCATCCATGTGCAACTAACAGTGGGCAAGACTGCTTTTCAGTTTATAGCATCCTACAGACCACCCTCTCAAAGTCAGGAATCCCACTCGGCTTTCCTGAAAACATTGGAGAACATGAAGATCTCTCCGAACACCATTATATTGGGCGACTTCAACTACCCAAACATTGACTGGGAGCACTACTCAAGCCCCAGCACCTTAGCCCAAAGGTTCCTGGAAATTATAAACTCAAATGCGATGGAACAACTAGTCACCGCTCCCACAAGAGGGGACAACATACTAGACCTGATCATTACCAACATGGGGACTCTATGCTCCACACCAGAAGTATATCCCTCATTGGTAAGATCAGACCATAAATTAATTTCACTGGATGTCCACATCCCGACCCCACCCCCAGCCCAGAAAACCACAGTGAAAAACTTCTCAAAAGCGAACTTCTCACTTCTCAAAACCGAAGTGGAATCCTTCAAGGCCCCAGGGCCAGTGAAAACTACAGCCCAAACTGCAGAATCCTATATAAACGCATTCTACGGACATCTCCAGGAATGCATGGATCATGCTATCCCAAATAAAACCAAGACCCAATCATCCAAAGGCAGGCGTCCAGTCTGGTGGACCCCTGCCATAAATAACCTGTACAACAGAAGGAGGAAGCTACTACATGATAGAGCAAAATCCCTAATAGGGAAGGAATCTCTGATCAGTACTAGCAAAAAATTACGATCCCTCATAAAATCCTCCAAGGCCAGCTTCGAGAGAAATATTGCACAGGACACCAAAGACAATCATAAGGCTTTTTTCAGTTATGTTAGAAACCTGGGATGCAACTCCCAGACTTGTTCTGAGTTGATTCTAAACGACAAAAAATACACTGAACCCACAGACATCTCCAATATCCTGGCAGACAGGTTCAGTGCAAACTTCTCCACCCCCCCCCCCCCAAAACAGCAAGTATCTATCCCAGCAGAGGGCTGCCTCCCAAACATCTCTGATGCTCAGGTGAAGGCTGCCCTCTCCAAAGCAAAAAACACTGCTTCCATGGGACCAGATGGCGTCCCAGGTTGCGTCCTACATGAACTCCAAGAGGAACTAATCCCTCAAATAAAACAGCTATACAATCTTAGCCTCACTACAGGATATGTGCCCACAGGATGGCGTACAGCAACAGTGGTCCCACTCCACAAAGGTGGAGCCTCTACAGACCCTGGAAACTATCGCCCCATAAGCCTGACTAGCTTAGTCTGCAAGGCTATGGAGAGGATCATCATGGAGCTCGTAAACAAAGACATTGGGGACCTACAGACACTAGATCCTACCCAGTTCGGCTTTGTCAAGGGCAGATCCTGCCTTTTGAACCTGGTTGACTTCTTCCAAACAGTCACCAAAGCCATAGATGAAGGGAAGGTGGTCCACACAGCCTATCTGGACCTTGCAAAGGCATTTGACACAATACCCCACTCGGGCATCACAGATAAGCTATCCAGCTTAAATATAAACCCCTATGTCACAAGATGGGTCGCAAACTGGCTCAAAGACAGAACCCACAGAGTGAGAGTTGCTGGAGCCATGTCAGACTCGAAACCGGTCACAAGTGGCGTCCCACAGGGTTCTGTCCTGGGACCACTCTTGTTCGGTATATACTTTTCCAAGGTACAGGCAAATGTGGGAGGACTATGGCTCACCAAGTTCGCAGATGACTGCAAACTGGGCGCCATAATCAACTCTCGAGCTGACACAAACATCCTTCAAAAAGGTCTCACAGAGACAGATAACTGATGCCAGCGCCATGGTTTAAAGCTAAATGCCAAAAAATGTATAGTCATACCCTTTGGCAAAAACAATGTGCCCACAAATTACCACATAGGCGGAAACCCATTAAGTACAGAGAAAGTTATTAGGGACCTGGGGACCCAAGTTGATAGCAATCTCTCCTTTGAAAACCACATTGCCAAAGTGGTTAGAAAGACCTTCTACATAGCCCACCTCATCACGAAGAGTTTCACATCTAGATCAAGAGAGGTAATCGTGCCCCTTTATTCATCCCTCATCAGGCCCATCATAGAATACAATGCCCCTTTTGGGATGTACCTTACCCGACACCTGCAGCAATTAGAAAGACCCCAAAAGTATCTCACCAAGAGGATCAAGGGTCTCAAACAGATGCCATATGCTGCTCGGTTAAAAACTCCAGCTCTACTCAGTTGCATACCGCCTACTTCGAGGCGATCGATGCCTGACATACAAAGCTATGTCAAATCCAGAATTAATGGACATGCTCCACCTCAGTAAATCTAAATCCCTTAGAGCCACATGCCGAGGGACTTGAACCTCAGCACAGAAATAAATAGAACTTGCTGGAGGGACAGGTTCATAACCCAGAGGCTCCCTTCACTCTGGAATAGAATTCCAGTTCATGTGAGGCAGAGCACCTCACTGAATCTCTTCAAGAAGAATCTCGATAGGTGGATGGGGGATCGTAGGTTTGTCCCAGGTATTACTCCCGTGTCACTATTAGACAGAGGCACAGTAAACTAAACCTTAAAAAGGGCACAGTATACTCAAATCAAGGGGTGGCGTAAGCCATACAGAATCGGGCTAGGCTTATAATTGCCCCAGGGCAGATAGCCTAGTATGAACCTATGACACAACTGCCCAAAAGGGACTGTCCCTCGCAAAGTGGGACAGGTGGTAACCCTAACTATTAGCAGCAGACGAAGCTGAATAGGAGCGTGTATGGTCGGATGTGTACATATTTACCGTAATTAGAGAATATCTGGTTCCAGTCACGGAATCCTCCCCTTGCCCCTATCTAGTGTTACGTTTAAAAAAACGCATACCTCTTAATCTCATAACGCAATAAATCTGAACAAAGCCTGACATAATGGGGGGCAAAGGCCCACATTTTAAGGACACACACCGCTTTTAAAAAGTTGCCAGAATAACAGGATTTATGTTGGCATGCATTTTTCTGAAGGATATGAAGTCTGAAACTCAAAACGCATGCCATTATTTACGGAGTTTAATCCATAGATCATGACGCAAAATGTAGACATTTTACGAAAATACGTCCAATTAATTAATTTTACGCGCTCACTTTAGACCGTTAAGATCTGTGGTCTTTTTGTATTTGTGAAAAAATTATTAACCAGAGGTTTTCCAGTGTCACGTACCTATCATACGTAATTTTTAAAGAAATGGGGGGGGGGGGGTCTCCTTAACACCATTAGTCCGCTTTTAACTACAGCCGACTTCTTAAAAGGAGTTCAAAGGGCACTAACCCCATATGATTATTACTAAAGGAAGAAAGGCACGTTTAAATAAACAGTAAACATTTCTCACTTTAAATTACACTGGCACCATAACTGGTTGATCTTAAACGTAAGATAAAATAAATAAATGTTTTGCTATCACTCTGAAGTTCCCTGACAAACTGTCGGTCAGTAAGCCACAACCATACTAAGTCCTACCACAATTGAATGTCAATATTCGCCCCCCCCTTTTTTTTTTTTTAATATAATTACCCTGTACTGAGGGAATCCCAGCTCAGCAATCCAATCAGCAACAGTCCGGCAGTTCCACTGTAAACACAGAGGCGGTTTGGATGCCATTTTCGATGCAACGTACCGCCAAGAGTTTGTATATTACGGTTTCTATAGAAACAGTCAGCTCCCCTCCACGTTATTTCCGGATAAATATTAAAAGACTTTGTACTTGAACGAACGTAGAAGCATACCTATCACAGTCCATTATGTTGCAGTTGGTCTAGAATTGTGCTAATATTTTTGGTTGGTCCACTTATTTATTTATTTTTTTTACTGACAATGCAGATTGAAGTCCCTACATATAAATAACAATACAGCATTTGAGTTTCATACTTCATGTCTTTCAGATAACACATAGTAATGCAAACCCTATCATTCTAGCAAGTATCCAAGAAAATAACTTTCTTGGGTGGCGTAAGCCAGGGAACCTTGTTGGCTAGGCTTACGTAGGCCCTTGGGCCGATAGCCTAGTACCTCCCTATGAACAATATTTAAAACATTTCCTGATTTTAGGCCTTCGTTCGCCTATTATTTTGCTTTGCCTAGACTCTTAACACGAAGAGGTAGAATAGTATGCTTAGAGTAATTTGTCCACATTTTTGTACGGTTTTCTGCTTAACTGTCTTATTCAAGTGTCTCGCAGGAAATCACGAACGTCCTAACAGAACATAACGTTACAACTTGCATCATCACATTCCTTAGCCTGGGTTGAAGAGAATTACAGCAAACCCCACTTGGTGATGCTTCCGGCCGATGCTTGAAGCCGACTTTCTTCGGGTATTTTCGTACCAAAAGGCTTGCGGCGCTCGTTCGCTTTCGGGTATGTCTGACAGTGGGCGGGGAAAGGCGGAAACGAAGTAGTTGCGATTCTTCTACCCGTTCAAGCTTTTATAGGTGATAAATAATGTCGGTGTCGCCTGTAAGTGCTAGTTCTACAGCTGTTTCCTCCGGTGCTTCTAGGACGGAGGAGCCAGACACCGGGCAAGCACTCAGGATTCCTGCTGCAGGTAACTCAGAGAGCATTCCAAGTAATCTGTACACATACTTAAAAGATAGCAAAAGTACTACATCTCATTTTAGTATGTCAGGACTGTTTCGCTGTGGTGCAGTCATCCGGTTGTCACAAAAAAAGGAAATGAAAATGAGTGCAACAGTTTCCGTGTCTTTATGGGGCCCAGCTGCAGCTGAAGATGCCAGCGAGGTGCTTTCTAATCAGATTGCAGTATGTTTGATTACAGTTCATCCAGTGTGTGTGATGATTGCGTGGAGAGCTCTTCTTTCAATTGATAAATTCCAAACTGATATCTACCTATGTTCCGTTATCTTCCTTATTGAGGAATATGGACTAGTTGTCAGCTGATACTACCTGTTCAGGCTAGAGTAAAATCTGGACCATTCATCCCCCCAAACTCTTCTACGGTGTATGACATCTCATTGCCGCCCTTTATCTACAAACTGAACTTAGTAATTTAGGTAATATTTGGTTGTGCTAGAGTTGCCCTTTTCTTTACAGTTCTTGTGCAGCAAACTCACAGCTAAAGATGTCAACTTGTTAGTGTGAAAGTGTGTAATCACTACTAACAATCACCCCCTCTTTTCAATTTCGCACTGGGGAAAAACATCAGACCCCAGGCTGATTGCATACACAACCCTGAGATAATTTTAACCTCTGTGTAGCAGTTTGTAGTGCTGTCGATTGGTTAATTTGCTCTTGCTGCCTTAAATGTATGCTCTAAATGCTTTATTTGGCTGTTGGTGCTGAACATTCACCACCTTGGTTAATAATTAGTTTATTCTTAAGGTTTATGTAAATTGACTATGTAGATGACACTACTTTTGGTTTTATAATACTGTATAGCAACATCTTAAATGTCTGCTGTTTTTGCTGATATTTATTGTTCTAGTCTTGAGTTGTGTTTTGTGCTGGGTGTATACTGCACTTGTCTGTCATTATGTTTAGTTTGATTTCTGATTTCATTAATTGTGTGAAGCTAGATCATGGCTTTAAAAATTATGTATATATTTATTTATTGTTTATTTATTGACATTTGTTGACCGGGAAAGTCCACTGGGTTAGAAACCCATTTTCATTGGAGGCCCAGGGAGAAAAGCTCCATTTACAGTACAAAACATAAAATAAGTACAATTAACATTTTTAAACAGTATGATTTGTGTATAAATTCAGTAGTAGTAATAAGCAAGATAAGTAAAAATATACATATAGTAGATAGGTACAATTTACATTTTTACCACTATGATTTTTATACAATTTCATTAGTAGTAATAAGTAAAAAATACAGACAGGTTAAATGTAGGCAGTGGATAATTACTTAGTGACATTCTGTTAGTGTTTGTATTCTAATAGGACAGAGGCTGAGAACAAGGTTATTTATATTAATATAAAATCTATGCGGAGTATAGGAAGTTAGCTGGTTAAAGTTGTTAGTTAAGAATAAAGTCCAGTTGTACAACAGAGGTCTAGGATAAATTCTAAGGTGGAATTAGCTTTGGACCACATAGGCAAGTTTGATTTTCAAGAAAGTGGCGTTTTAAGCTATATTTGAAAGTTTTTAATGAATTAAGTAAAGTAATAGTAGTGGGTAGGTTGTTGCATAATTTTGCTATGGAGTAGGAATATAAACTTTGTCCTGCTCTCTTATTGGGTTTGGACGCAAGTAAAAGTTGTTTGTTTAAAGACCAAAGTTTCCTAGAGGGGGATGTAGGACTGGATGATATGTGAGAGTGTGGAGCAGTTCTGAGGATTGTATATTGGTTTGTGTGCAGTGGTGAGCTGAGTGTACTGCAGGTAATGGGGGGAAATTTAAGCCACTTTAGCTTGCCAATGGCTTCACAATGGTGTGTGTGGTTTGGTAGGCCACAGTCAAATTTAGCATTTTGTAGTAGCATGATTGTAATTTGTTGCTCAGAGATGTGTGTAGGTTTGTAAAAAAAAAAAAAAAAAAAAGGGAGCCATAGGGGAGGGATGGGAGTAGGAGAATGCTAGCCAATTTTATTCTAGCGGGGGTATCTATATATCGTATGTTTATCTGTAGAGCTTACCTAATTTGAAATGTGTTTTTTTTTTTTTTTTTTATTATATTGAGTATGTGTTGCTCAAAGCATAGTTTGTCATCTATAGAAATGCCCAGTAATTTTGCAGTGTAAACAACTACTATTTCCGTTTTGTTTTGGGAGAAAATTTTGGGTACTTTTCCGTTATCGGGGCAACGTTTGCAATGAGAAGTATGTACTATCCCTTTGGGCCCAACTAATAATTTTTTACACTTTATCTCATACAGGTATCAGTTTATCACATCTCCATATTATATAAAAGTTAGTATTATTTTTGCTAACGCATTTATTTTACAACTTTTCACAGAAAATACATATTAATGCAACTCCTTTCATGCCGTCAATTTTTCAAAGGAATCTTGGCAATATTTTGGAAGTGTCGCTGATATGGTGTATTTACCACTGATTATTTTTTGACTTTGCACTCGCTTTATAGAAGAGAAAAAGGTTCCTTCATTTAATGTGACTCTATTGATATGGTGTATGTACGGAAAAGTACCAAAAGGGCTGTTAATAGGTGTTACACATTTTGCCCATTTGTTCCACATTATTACAGACAATGTTCCTCATTTTGGAGATGGAAGGTTGAGAGCTACGAACCGGTATCTGAATTCTTGATCGTGATTTACGAACTGTCCTAACTATTCCATTATTGCCAAAAAAATTAGCATACGCATGGAATGTATTTTGTATGGCAGTTATACAGTTTTAAGGGCCTTTTCTACCCTAGTCTCCACTAAGAAGCTGTCGCTTTTCTGCGTAAGTTGGACTTGCCCAATAAACACATTCTGAATGCACTGAAAAATATTTTCACTTGTATTCATCACCGGTCTCATTATTTTCCTTACTTTTAACCGCATGTACTGCACTTCAGCACATACCTCTCAACTGCCCAGATTTTCTGTCTGTTCCTCATTAAATCTGTTGTTGTCTTTCAAATGCAATGTCAACTTTGCTGGCATGTATATTCTAATGTCATCGACGTTGCCCCGATAACGGAAAAGTACCAAATTTTGAAATCCTGTGAGGGAGGTCTGGATGAATATATTAGTAGCTTAGACTTTTTGGGATTTAAAAGTAATTGTGCTTCATGTAGCCATGATTCTATTACTGAAAAAACATTTTGTGTTATTTTTAGGAGGTCTTGGAAATTACTAGAAGAGGATATGATTGTAGAATCATCGGTGTATTGGATAAGTGAGCTCTGAAGGGAGATTTTGTGGAGATTTATTTATGAGTACATTAAAAAGTAAGGCACTGAGAACTGAGCTTTGGGGAACTCCTATTTTATTTACCAGGAAGTCCGACTGATTGTTTTGCCATTTTACGGATTGTTGTCTGTTGTCCATATAATTGGAAAACCAGGTTGGGGTTTGTTTGGAGCATCCTAGTGTTTCCAGTTGTATTAATTTAGTATGTGACACTGTACTAAAATCTTTGGATAGGTCTAGTAGAACTATTGTTGTTAAAATGCCTGCGTCCAAAGCTATATTCACAGTGTCATTAAAGGGGAGTAAGGCTGTGGTTGTACTATGTGCAGGTCGAAAACCGTGTTGAGTAGGGGTGAGGTGATTGTTAGTGAGGTGTTTTAGAAGTTTGGTGTGAATACACTTTTTCCCAGAATTTTGGATAAATGTGAGAGAATGGAGATCGGTTTATGGTCAGTTAAATCATTAGTGATGCCACTTCTATGTAAAGGGATAATTATGGATTTTTTTCCGGAATTGTGGGGCAGTGGCTTCAGAGATAGATAATTGGAATGCTGACAGGGTATGCTATAGCTTCTGCGCTCAGTTTCAAATAATCAGAGGGGAGATTATCCGCGGAGGGGGAGCATGGTTGTAGTTTAGATAGAAGTTTAAAAAACAGAGGTTGGCACTAGTTGTAGTGAGAACTTTAGCATTTTTGGTTGATTTGGTAGTGTTATCGTTATAAAGTGAGGAATTTTGGCTACTTTTATCCTGATAGCGATTTGAGGTACTATCCTTGTTATTAAAGCCGCTATTAGTTGCTGGTGGTGGCTCTTTTACAAGTTTTAGGATGCTATCGATGAAGTGATAATTGAAAATTTGAGCTGTTTGTTTTGGGTTTTTGTCAGGGAATGGTGGTGGGGTTTGTATGGTTCCTGGGTTAAGGATAGTAGAGACAGATTTCCAGAATTTTTTGGGGTTGTGTTTTTGGTTAGATAGTTGTTGTGTAAAGTATGTTTTTTTTTTGCCGCTTTTTATTATTTTTTGGCTGTATTACGAAGTTGTTTAAAGGTTACTATTTTTACGCCATTCCTTCCAGGCCAGTTAGAATTTGCTTGGTGTGTTTTGGAAACCAAGGCACGTGATTGAATTTTGTTCTTTTATATCTTATGGGGGTAGAGTATTTAGGGTATCCAGAAAGACTGTATTAAAATAGTTTACTGCTTCTTCTAGGGGTGGTATTTTAAGTGGGATCCAGTTTTGGGCCTTAAGAGAGTTTTAGTGTTTTTGGGAGAAACTGGTTATGTTTCTTGATGTTCTGTAAGTGTGGAGTTTGAGAATTTGTGTTTGGCTTCTGTAGGTATATGCAGGTGTGTGGTCACTCAGAATGCTTGGGAGGGTACCAGTATTAGAGTATTTATGATCATCTGATACCAGGATCCAGTCCAGTGTGGATTCTGGGTGATTGTTTTGTAATCTAGCAGGGGAAGTAACAAGTTGGGTGTATTTATATAGATTAATACTTTTATCAGGGGTGTTTGAAGTTAGGTTATGCCAGTGAATATTAGTATCGCCAATTATGAAAAAGAGCAGTAATGGTGCCGTTCACTTACCTACATAGCTCTCAACTTAATCAGGAACAAACCTAATTAGTATTGGGAACAAAGCCAGAAACTGGGACAATCAAGGACACTTAAATGATACTGCGTTATCTGTCGATGTTGACAGAATAAGAGAGTGTGAATTAATATAAATTTTCTGAAGTAAAAGAAAACTATATCTCCAGTTGTTGTTGCGTACTTATACCCAAGTGTAATTCACCACCTTGTCTTCAAAGGTTACCAGTTTTACAAGTGATTAAGAGAGACAGAGCTAAAATATGAGCCAAAATCAGGGTTGTATCTGAATTCAGGGACAGCTGAGAGGTATGCTTACCTAACCAAATACAAGAAACGCCACAAGCCTGACTGTTATTACCAACTCACTGTAATTATTTGTGTTAATACCATCAGTTCTTCTGTGGAGCAACTCTGTTTTTAGAGTTAAAGTGCCTGGTGTTTCTTGTACCTTGAGACATTTGGGTCAAAATGTTTGTGATGCGTGACACTGTCCAAAGTAATGTAAAGTGAGAAACTTTGCCAGTGGAACATAATAAATGCCAAACTTCTGACAGAAATAAATATGAAACATACCTGTTGAAAAGTCTTACACCAAATTTGTTGGCTATACCTACTGCTTCTAAATACTAAAGTATTTATAGTAAAATTTAGGTAACTGCAATTTTCATTGCATGATGGGAAACATTGATTTCAATGTGTGCCTTCAGAAACTTAAGTTACAGATCAAAGAGTTTTTATTTTAATTCAGTTTGTAGTGAAAATAAGTAAATTAGCAGTTTTGATGTTGTTGTAAAGGAAGTTTCTTTGTGTTGCAGTTCACATTCGTCATTGTTTACAGGATAGTAAAGTCGTATAAAATATACATATTTCTAAATGAAGGTTAATGCATGAATAGAAGTGGTAAAACTACACTACCTTTCTTTTTGTTTCTTTCATGAAAATGTGTGAGAATGTTGTATTAAATTCAGGCTAAAATGATAACTTGATCAGCATCCTTTATGTTGGGACTGTCTAGAACTTGTGGAAAGGGCATTTCTGGGTACATCGCAGGTGCTGAGAAGAGCACTCTTGGCTAACATCAAATAATGAAGCAGTTCATGAGCTTTAATTGTACCTTGATGTAGGAATGGGGTCCATTCCTGTCACAGTATTAGAAACCCAAAACATTTGGAGAAATTAAAAAGAGAGAGGAGCACAAATTTTCATTTGATCTGATGAGCCATTATGACTGTTGTCAAGGGCTGGAAATGTTCTGTATTTGTTGTTCCAATGAAATAAAGTACTGTTTGTAAATATTATAAAATTTTTCATGCTTTTTTGATTATAAGTTAGGACTTCTTTTTCTCGTGTCAGTAACCTGGATTTAATTATGCATGATTTAGGATGTTTATAGCATTTTTGGCCTTAAGTCCCTTAGCTATCGGTTTCACACAATGTAGAAGTCCAACACTAAATTGTCACTCAGTGCTATGTTAGTATGTACTAATTTCACATTTATTTCATTCTGAGCAGCACCTTATAAACTCGTGTCACTGCCTTACTTTTATTAACTTGTTTTATCAGCTGTCACAGTGCTGACGTTTGTTTTTGCAGCCCTGTTTAATGCATTCATATGTTTCATGGTATTATGACATCTGCAGTTTCATAGAATTTTTTTTTGTAGATGCTACAATCAGTGTACAAGCTGAAGTTCCTACTAATGCTGAGTTTACAACTTTTCTTTTTTAATTTTCTTTGATATGTATGGTTTGTGTAATATGAAGGTGAAGGATGGTGTAACATTGGTGTTTTGCTGGGCTGCTGCTTAAAAAAAAAAAACTGTATCGACCCACTGGCCTGGTTACCAAATAATGTATTGGCTGTTTTAGCAAGCAGAATTTAAAACAGAATATTCATTAGATCTTTTGTAGTACATAATATTGCTAGAAATCTAAATATAAGTTATTAATATAGTATTTAATAATCACAGTCAGGTATTCCTTTTTTTAAACTCTGCTTTTGTTTATCTCCCATCAGACTCTATTTGATTCTTGTACTCTGTGTTGAAGTATGCTAGGCCTGTTATTATGTTGTTCCCCTTCTTAGTTGTCCTGTAACATTATAACTTTTGCTTTGTGGTCCTCTATGCCCAGGGAAGAATCAACTTAATTAACCCTCTCTGTAGCAGATACAATGCTGCTCAGGATTTTATGAAGTTTGAGAAACATGGTAATGGTGGATCAGTAATCCTTAATTTTGATTCAGGAAATGGAGGAACAATGAATTTCTCATCTTCCTGGATATCGTCTTGAACTGATGTCCAGTGATGTATTGCATGTGTTCAGCAGTTACTATTTAGTTGGTTGTTCATGTCTAGTCCGCTGCTTGTTTTTTTATAGTCTTGATGCCTGTTGGTAGTGAGTCCTTCACTTTGGTTGATTCTGTTTTCCTAGTGTGTGTGTGTGTGTGTGTGTGTGTGTGTGTGTGTGTGTGTGTGTGTGTGTGTGTGTGTTTAAAATTAGCTGCCAGGGTACCTGTCTTCCCAGTATACTGTAAGTACAGAAGTTGCAGTGGGTAGGCATTGTCCTCTGCCAGGAGTTTTTTTTGTACATCACAGTCTAACTTTGCCCTTCTTTAGTAACTGATAAGTTCTGCAGGGATCTTTAATCCATCCCTCCCTATTTTGTTCTTCAGTACTAAGGTCTTGTTCCTAATTTGGGATATTAGTAATATAGGCAAGTACCTATTCTATGTAAATATAAGACAGATTAATTTTTGTATGTGACTACGACAGTTGTAGTGCAGTTATATACAATATGTAGTAAGTAATGTTATACAAGTATCATTTTATCATATAGTTTTATGTGCAGTTTTGTAGGCTTTATGCAGTTCAGAGTGGTAGCATTAGTTTTGAACATGAAAAATTAGGTGTTGAAAAAGTACATATTAATGCCTTTTTATGGTTGGAGATATAGAGTAGTACTGTTTTTTTTAATAATACTGTTATAGCATTAGTACATATTTTTGTAGTACATTCACTTTTTGCAGATATGATTAGGCTTTTATGAAATTGTGCTTTGCAAGACAGTGAAGGTGGACAACTAGATGGAAATTATTTTTGAATTTTTGAGATAGTTGGAGGAAAGGTGAGGGGAAAGGTAGACAAATTTGGAAGTTGCTGACTTGAAAATATTTGAGGAGAAAAAAGTTTCTGTGCACAGAATGCATCAACCCAGAGTCAGGATATTAATTTAAGTAATAATTATAAAAAGACAGGTAGCTTTGAATTTTGTGGGTGGAATGTTATTGAGTGTGGAAAATACATGAATATACAGATTACCATACAATATGGGTAGGATGATGTATAAGGATCTCATTTTCAGTTGGAGTAGAAAAACAGCTACATTGAACATAGGCTGGGTTAGTGGATGAGGTAGCAAGTTGCATATGGAATAGTGATAGTATTATGGGAAATGTTTGAAGGGGGCAAGGAGACAAGGGACCTGGCAAGTTAATACAGTTTTGTAATTAAATTGCTATTTAAAAGAGTCAAATGAGGTTTAAGAGCAAGAATTATGCAGACAGGTCTCTTTTTAGTATGGAAATGGATCAGCCTTTATGTACTGTGGGGTTCAAAACAGACAAGGATTGGATCACAGCAGGAAGATCAGGTGGAAAAATGAATCTGAAGTGAGTCCCAAGTGAGAGAGTACTGGGTGAGGTTTATGCTGGGGTTGAGAAATGAAAAGTGAAACATACTGTGGATGGATGAAAAAGAATGTTAGGAAGTAGTTGGAAGACGGAGAGGGCATAGGTGCATGAATGTAGATGATAAATAGCAGTAAAAATGTGGTAATTGAGAATACATTTTGAATTCTGAGAACAGTAGTTTTGGAAGCAGATTTACACAAAGGAGGTGAACACTACAGAGAGAGTAATGCATGAAAAAAAATAAAAAGGGAATAAGAGATGAAGGAAGCAATAAATATGGGGTGATTAAAACTAATAGCTGATAAAGAATCTCATGTGACTAAAATAGTTAGCATATATCATAGGAAAACTGTTGGAGAGAAAAAGTAAGAAAGTCACATATAGTAGAAAAACCTTTATTTGTTAATTGAGTGGGTGTGTTTTTCCCAAACACTTTTTCAGCTGTGAGTTGTGACCTCTATTGTAGACATGTTGTTGTTGTAGACATGTATGTTTCTTTCGGCCTTTCCCGGTTAGGGGTCGCCACAGCGGAACTCCGGTCCGCTAATGATTGGCAGTTGATTTTTACGTACCGGCTTGCCAGGCCTGACGCACAGCCTTCAACGAAGGTACGCCCATTCACGCAAGTCTCCACGCAGAAGATGCTCTAGCTGAGAATCGAACTGGACATCGTCTTACTGTGAGATGACAATGCTACCGCAGCACCACCACCACAGTTTCTGTTGTAGACATATGTTGTAGACATACAAATACAAAATAAAAATCACACGGAATATAGGTCATAGGTAAGCACTAGGCTAGCTGCCCATGATGGCCATTTTAAGCTTAGCCAATTTTCCTTTTTTGCTTGAATTAACCTATTCCATTTGGTTAGAGATTGGCATTGTCCATCTCATGATCAATAATTATATATTACTCCTTAATGAGAGTAACTGGGATCATACCGGAGATAATTTGAGGGGACCCGTGCATAGGGTAAAACATTTAGGAGTTACATTTTCTGTTTTCCATCCACAGATCCAAGTTCTGCTTGAATATGGACAGAGATGAACTTTGTTTTATGTGGATGGTGAGTCTCTTCCAGAGCAGCTGTATCCTGTGCGAGATGAACCTGTCCATCCAGGCTATTCTGTTGATGTTGCAGAAGAGGTTTAGTTTCCAAGACTGAGTATTTCTGATGCAATTTAACTTGTTGATGTGCAGTAAATACATCAGTACTGGGTCAGAGGATGCCTTGTATGCCAGATGCAGATCAGTTCCTGGCAGTATGTAGGATACTGAGTATAGTGACAGGACTTTGTGTCAGTACATGTAGCACATGTTGTTTAGGCCTTATAACCTTTTAGTAAATTATCTGTGTTGGCATTCCAGTTGCTGCATTTGTCAGGACAGATGCATGCCAAAGGGGGGCAATGTGCCGTTGTCATTTTTCAAACTTAGGTCCATAGCTCAGGCTCCTCCCCTTATTCATAATCCCCTCTTTTCCCTAACATTACCTTGGATCTCAGTTGCCGCTTGTAGAGTTTGGACATGAGTCATGATTCAGGCCAAGTGTTTTTTGATATTTAAAATACTTAGATATTCTTCTTGGTATTTTAATCTCTTCTATTAGTGCCTTCCCTTTGCCATTTCTATCGTTCAAAAAAAAAAATTAAACAGCATTTTCTTTTCTGGACCTTTTGCACCTTCTGTGCTTTCATTTTGTTACTAGTTGTTATCTAGTAATGTTCTTACCATTGTTGGTATTCTCTTTAGCTTTACACCCGTCTCCATTTTTTTCTAGGTATAGTACTTGCTTGCCATTGCTGACTAGTGTTTGCCTGGGCTTCTTTTTTTCTTCATAGGGATTGTGTTAGGAAAAGCCTATGGGGTTTAAGAAATGTGTGGCTTATAGCCATGAGAAGCCAAATTCTGACTCACCTCAAAGTACATACACTGTTTGGGGGCAGCTCATTTAGAAGATTGCTCTGTTTGCTCGACATTTGGGCTTCAGGCTGTGATTGAGCAAAGGAACAAATTAATGCTTAAGCATCTCATTCCTTCTGACTCCTCAAAATCTGCAGCTGGAGCGTCCTCTTTGAGTAAGAAGATCTTGGATAAACATAAGGGGGACGAGTGACTGGCCCTGAGACAAGGGAAAGGAAACTAGGAAGCAGTCCCTGATCATTCTCTGTTGTCCATTTTGTCTTTGGAGCCAATAGCAAAAACTTCCAAGCTTTCAGATCTAGCTAGTCTTTTGGATCCTATTCCAGTTTGGCCTCAAACGATCCCTTTCAGAACTGAGGTTTTCCTTGGATCCAGTCCCTCCCACAGTCCCTCCCAGTCTGTGGTCACCATTTCTGCAGGAGAGGTCCTCTAGAACACCTTCCACATCATCATGATTGAGGTCAATCAGGTCTAACAGAAGCTTGAATAGAAACCAATGTGGACAGAATGATGAGCAAGTTCCTCAGGACTCAAATTCAGTTGTGAATTCTTCTCGTTGTCTCTCCCATTGGACCCATGAGCTTTGGATCCCCTCCCTTACCTATGGCTTCTCCTACCCTGATCCATCCTCTGGGTATGGGGATGTTGGAGTTGAGCTATTTCAGATTGTCTGTCAGACCTTGCAGATTTCCCTGACTGTGGCATCATTTGACACAACTGGCTCTGATTTCCCCAGAGCCGAAGCTTCAACATTGAGTCTTGGGTTAAGGAAGAGAGCACTGTCAGAGGTAGAAGAGTGGACATCTTTACCCCTCTTGGCTCCATCTGTTCTGTAGCTGATAGCCCTGGGTCCTGATCCTGCACAGTCTATCCCATCAGGACAGCTGGTTCACACTAACCTTGATGCAGTTTTCATTCAGGATTCCCTTCAGGCCTCAGAGTCCTCAATGGAACTTCCCCCACAGAGACTTCTTGGAAGCATAGGTATAAATGATCCTACAACAAAGCAGGTGATTCTCTTTCCTCTAATTCAGTGGGGAAAACCTGGAACAGGCTTCCCAGCGAACTATCATCACTTTCATCATTGCCACTTTTCAAAAAGCAACTAAAGATGCTCCTTAAAACACAATGGATATGCCCATGTACTAATCATTCCCCCAGCACGACTACTGTGTCACTGTATACCTTCCTCCCAAAACTCTTAAAGTGGGATTAGTAAGCTTCCTTAACTCTGATTGTAGTCTAGTCTTTCTGGTAACTACCTCTGGCTATATACATTATAACAAGTATTCTTCTGTGAGCACATATTTTTCCACTATGTATATATTCCAACGTTTGTCACTTTGAGTGTAATACTTCGAAACAACCTTAATAATTAGTTTGAATCTGTTCTTTTTTCCTAGTCTTCAACATGATAAATGTCAAGCCCTTTACCATGTAAATATGCTTCTAGTAGTAGTGTATTGTTTTATTAAACTTTGTTGTTAGAGATTATCAAGAACTTGACTACAATGTATTTTATTTTTTATTTTTTGATTTTTATTAGCTTAATTGGAGCTCATCTTCCCGGGCTTTACTGAAAATGGACATGCATCCAGTTGGACTAGTCCGGTAAACAAATTAAAATAAATAAGAGGAGATGCATTGACTCCACTCAGGAGTCCTTGACAGAAGACATGAATTTTGATGGAGAGGGGTTCCCCAGATCACCCCTTGTGGACATTCATTCAGGGAGATCCTCAAGCTACTGAGACAGAAAGGAGGTTTGTCTTCCGAAGCCCCTTCCCAGGAGCAGTCCATGTTTCTTGAGATTTTTGGTTCCAGCTCAGCTACTCCATGGGTAATTCCCCTGGTGGTTGAGATGGTGAATTTAATCTCCTGCTGGGCATGGAAGAAACCAGACATCACTGAACCAATCCCTAGGAAACTGGACAAATACTTTGTGGCCCCTAAAGATTGCTGTCATTGGACCAAAAGATCGGCAGTGGATGCCATGTTAGTGGCTGCAGCCGCTAAGAAGGAGCTTGCAAATGAAAGTTGTTCTGTCCATGCTCCTAATAGAAAGTCCAGGGCTTTGGACAGATTTGGGAAGCATGTTTATGCTTCGGCTACCTTTGCTGTAAGGTCATTGAATTAGTTGGCAGACATGACTAGGTTTCAAAGAGGCTTGACCAAGGAGCTTTCCAAGTCTTTTTCTGGGTCCATGTCAGCAGAAGGCAGAAAAACAGTGGATTTTCAGCTGGCTACCCTTCAGTCCCTGTCAAACTCCTCCATGTTTCTGATATCCAGCCCAATAGAAAATGTTTCAAGTGCCACAGGAAACAGGCATTACAATAAGGAGACATGCTTGGATGCACTTGCGTGATTTTTGTGGAGCCTTTAAGATATCTTTTATCAATGCCCCGTGTCGCTCGTCCTTCTCTAGTATAGATGACAAACAGGCGGAGTAGTTCATTTATATGCTTTATTACATAGAAACACATCAGGATGGATAGCAGCATTACAAAATATAAACAAACTGATTAACAGCCAGACTACGCAGACACACATGCTTAAATCTCAACAGCTTACTACAAAATGGCAGTCAAGCTCATACATGCTCAGTATTTATACCCTTGTGCAAGCCCCTAGAAAGCTTCTTAAAGCTGTACACACACACACACTGATCTACATCCTCCCTCGTAATGAATTGTCTTCAATGAAATGACATTAGAGTAAGACATGCAGTAATTATAGACATCCCAAACTGACACAATGTTCATATCCAAGTTGCCTTGTATCTGTAACATGGTCTGGAAATATGACCTGATTATAGTGACATAGTATTCAGAATTGTTTAGCAGCAGGGACAGTCTTGGGTGAACAACTCATATCAGGAATTTTGGGCTTCATCTCAGGAACAGGGATATTCATTGGAACGTTCTCAGGAACTGGAATGCTGGACAACTCACTCTGAGATAGAGCCTTTCTCACAGGCTAGGTGCTGTAGTATAGGCTCAGATACTGGCATCAAATGTTTCCGATTCCACCTAAACTTCTACTCCATGTGATTTCACAATGTACAATCTCGACTGAGGGCAAATACTTCTCATGACTCAAAACCGATCATAACCTTTGCACATTTGCATTCTCACTGTCTCTCTACAGGAGGCATTGGCTAAGGAAACACCTGAGCGGCCCTTTAATGAATTTATGAAGGGCATCAAAGTCCATTTGTGTAAGGTTGAGTGTGAGGTTGTGGAAGGAAAGAAAAAGCCAACCGTGACATAGCGGACTTTGTTAAAGATCATGTATTTCTATGGCAATGGAAACCAGGCGGGCAATCACCAAAATCGTTGGTGGTAGGTCTTTTACATCGCGTGATTCTTCCGTCTCTTCCAGATCTGAAATGCAGGCAAGGAAGAAGAACATTTCATTTGAAGATATTCGGCAACTAAACGAGACTGGGCTGTTATTGCAAAAAGATTTCCAACGAAAGGATAGGGGTCAAAATCAGAGAAACCAAGGGGGAAGGAAGAAAAGAAAATGTGGATCTGCGGCATGATAAAGATCTCTGGTGCCATTCAGTAAGTACTTTCAAAGACAAACAGTAACACATTGTTTTCTTGTTGTGAAATGGAGGGGAGCAGGGTTTGTGTGTCTGAACAGTTACATATCATAAACTTATCGAATGCCACCGTGACTAAAGAACTTAAGTTTATTGTTAAAAGGAAGCAAGTTTGTTCCTACTTGTTTTACATCTCTGGCAGATGTTATTTTGGACATTAAAAAGTTTAAGTTGTATCTGAGTGTATTTTTGAAGGTAAACAAGTACTTAGTGAAACTGAAAATGTTTAACATGAAAGATTCGTTGCTTGACATGTCTATACATGAAACTGAGTTTGTTGATATTTTTGCTGATAATGAGGGTGAAGGGAATGCTGCTTATTTCACTGGTTATGGGAAATTAATGGTTCCTTATTTTTCTAATCCTAGTACTTTCATTCCTCCTAGATGTTCTAATCTTGTACAAAGTTTTGAAAGAGTGTTATGTAAAAAAGTAGAATTTGAATATCAAAAGTTTGTTAAATTTAGAAAAGTTTATAATTTATCTAAGGATGAATGGGAAACTTTAAGTCAATGTAGAAGTCATGAATTTGGTGTAGTTTTTTGTCAGGCAGATAAGTGGGTAATTGGGTGTTGTTTTCGAAAGAAAAGTATGAAAAATGTTTTTTGACTTGTTAGCAGGACCAGATTATGAAAAAAAATGATAAACAACCCCATGAAACATTACAACAGTCAGTTGAGAGAGATTTTAGATAAAGGAGAAAGACTGAGTTTTTTTCGGAGATGAATGCGAGTAAGTTGTTTGTTACATTTTCTAAGGACCCTATTTTTTATGCCGTCCCCAAAGTGCATAAAAACATGAGTGACCCCCCCCCCCCGGTAGACCAGGTGTGGGGTCATTTTTACAAAATGTTGGGATTTTGTTGGATTTTCTCTTAAAATGTTTCTTACCAAAAATTCCTTCCCACATTAAGTGTAATGCGTATATTTGTCCGGAAGTGAAGAAAATTCAATGATGTAAAGATTTATATTGGGCAACAGTAGATATTAAAGCATTATACACCAGAAGGTGGGAGTTAGAAGCAGTTCAATGGATGTTAGGGGGAAGGACCACGTACAGCCTTTTTGGTGGAATTTTGTTTAACACATAATTAGTTTTATTTTGGGGGTGATTATTATTTGCAGAAGGAAGGTACTGCAATGGGGGCTTCTTTTGCCCCCAGTTATGCTATTATTTTTATGGCTTTTTGTGGGAATAAATTTATTTATCCTACAGAATTTTTTGCTAACAAAGTTATTCTGTTAAGCATTATATTGCTGATTTGATTTTTGTTTGTAGGGTAATTTGGAAGAGTTTTCAGTATTCATCGATCAGTTTAACCAGAATTAATTGGGGTTGCAGTTTACATCCACTGTAAATAGAATATTAAATTTTTGGTTGTGGAATTTTATGTTGAGGAAAATTTGAAGGTAGAACATAAACCCCATATTATGCTCACTGCTGTTAATAACTTTTTACAGGCTAAGTATGCATCTGTCACATTTTATGGAAGCATTGCCTATGGGAGAATTTAAAAGGATCTATGATAACACTTCTGACGAAAGATTAGTGGCAGAAGAGTTTATGAAGGTAGAACAGAAATTATTGCAAATGGGTTATTCTAGTATTGACCTGAAAAGAGCTAAGTATGATAGTGTGTTAAATGTGGGGGTTAGTGATAGCAGGAATAGTAATAGGTATGGTAGTTCTAGAAGGCATTTTTTTTGTTCAGGATACCGAAAAGCAGGATAAAGAATTGTTTTTTGTAACCAAATGTTCCCCATTTTCTAATATTTTGAGAAGGTTAGTGAAGGATTTGTGGCCAGTGGTATGTGAAGATGAGCAATTAAAGCATTTGTTCCCTTCGCATGTCACATTTTCTTATGAAAGATACTTAAATTTGAGGGAGTTGTTACATTTTTAAAAAGTTTCTATTTATGGGGCTAGTGTGAGATCTTTCCCTTGTGGAAGATGTAAAGTATGTTCTAGGATTAAGAACATTTCAGTTAGGAAGATTAATGGAAAATTGTTTCATTCAATGGGAAGGTCTTCATGTGTTTCCTGTGGGGTGGACTATATTGTAGGATGTGGGTGCACTCCTGTGAGATGGTATGTAGGATAAACTAAGCATATGGTCAAAGTCAGAATTCTTGAACAACTGGGCCATATTAGAAATAGGAAGTTGGTTAGCCAGGTAGCTGAACATTTTATTAATGCACATGGGGATTCTGATACTAGTTTCTTTTTTAGTGTTTTAGCTACACCTTTTCTTGCTAGAGATATTGATTTTTTTAGCCAGCTTGTTAAAAATGGAAAATAGATTTATATTAAATTATAGTACTTTGAAATCTAAAATTATGAATTTAGATGTGAATTTAAATGTGTAATGTTATAATATTGTTTAAAGTATATGTGATGATTTTGGAATTTATTGAAAGAAATAATTTTTTTGTATAGGGGTATGTCTATTTAAGTAGGCTTATTTAGAAGATTAATTGAATGATTAGATTAATTGGAGCAGTTTTCTATATAATGGGAAAGGGTGGTGGCTTATGTTATTCCTTGAAGGCTATTCGCAGAGGTACCAGAAGCACCATTATGCTTTGGAGTATGTTCCCAGTTACTGCCTCCTGAGTGAATTTTTTTTGTGGATTTTTTGCTGCTATGTGTTGAATTCAAAGAGACTTGACCAAGGAGCTTTCCAAGTCTTTTTCTGGGTCCATGTCAGCAGAGGACAGAAAAACAGTGGATTCTCATCTGCCTACCCTTCAATCCCTATCAAATTCCTCCATGTGTCTGATATCCAGCCCAATAGAAAATGTTTCAAGTGCTACAGGACCAGACATTATAATGAGACATGCTTGGATGCACTTGTGTGATTGTGGACGCCAACATCTTTTATCAATGCCCCGTGTTGCTCGTCCTTCTCTAGTATAGATGACGAACAGGCGGGGTAATTCATTTATATGCTTTATTACATAGAAACACATCAGGATGGATAGCAGCATTACAAAATATAAACAAATTGATTAACAGCCAGACTACGCAGACACATGTGCTTGCATCTCAACAGCTTACTACAAAATGGCAGTCAGGCTCATATGTGCTCAGTATTTATACACTTGTGCAAGCCCCAAGAAATCTTCTTAAAGCTGTACATACACACTGATCTACATCCTCCCTCTTAATGAATTATCTTCAGTGAAATGACAGAATAAGATATACAATAATATAAACACCAGAAACAAGCACAATGTTCATGTCCAAGTTGCCTTGTATTTGTAACATGGTCTGGAAATACGACCCGATATAATAACATTGTATTCAGAATTGGGTGTAGCTACAGGGACAGTCTGCGGTGAACAACTCGTATCAGGGATTTTGGGATTCATCTCAGGAACAGGGATATTCACTGGAACGTCCTCAAACTGGAAAGCTGGACAACTCACTCTGAGATAGAGCCTTTCTCACAGGCTAGGTGCTGTGGTATAGGCTCGGACACCGGCATCAGATGTTTCTGATTCCACCTAAACTCTACTCCTTGTGATTTCACAATGTACGATATCGGCTGTGGGCAAATACTTTTTATGACTCCAAACCAATCATAAATTTTGCACATTTGCATTCTCACTGTCTCTCCTTGTCATGCATTGAGTGGTTTGTTGGACTTGTAATAAGACTTCTGGGATAGGTGTTTCTTTAACAGATGGGCTTTCACAAATCTGTTTTTCTTAGCACTTGGAACCAGTAAACTACTGCTGATTGGTAAGGTAGTTCTGGTTTGTCTCTATAGAAATCTTTGGGCAGGTGAACCAAGATGTTTATCACTAGGAATCTTTCTAAGAGATTCAGGAAAACATAACTATTATCTCGTTTCGACTTCTCTAGTAACTCTTTTGTACTTTGAACTGCATGTTCTGCCAAACCATTTGACTGCGGATATTCAGGATTACTTGTAACATGAGTAAATCCTACTCTTCGGCAAATGTTTTGAATTGCTGGCTAGTAAACTGTTTACAGTTGTCAGAAATAACTTGTGCAGACTACCATAAACTGCAGAATGATGCTTCATCTTAGGAATGACAGTACTGGATGCTAGATTAGGAAGTAGGTTAGTGTCGAACGAATTGGAATAAGTGTTTACTAACACCAAATAATATTGACCATTTCACTCAAATGTCAGTGGCTACTGTCGACCAAGGTAGTTCAGGAATCTGGTTTAGCTGAAGTGGTTCCTTCTGTTGATGTGGATTTGTACTATTACATACAAAACGAGATGAAAGTACTCTGTCAATGTCTTGTGACATAGAAGGCCAAAACATTAGTCTTCTTGCCCTTCTTTTAGTAAAATTGGTTCCTGGGTGGCCACGATACAAGATAGCAATGTACTCTTGTTGCAAGGACTTTGGAACAAATACTTTTGGACCTTTCACGACAATGGCATTGTCAGACAAAGTCTTTCCTCTGTATGGAAAATAAGGTTGCCCTTCTTGAGGTAAACTAGATTGCTTTGATGGCCATCCTTGATAAAGTGGTTGAGCTTTTGTAAAACAGGATCTGAGGCTGTATAACTTCTAAGCTCATCAAGGCGTGTAGAAGAAAAATTTCTCACTTCCATGGCTTCAAAATCAAGTTTCTCATTCTCATGCCCTTCATGGTATTTATGGGCGATCTGGACAATGCATCAGCAAGATAAAGAAGTTTGCCTTTTGTGTAGACAAAACTGAAACTGTACTTCTGCAGTCTCAACATCATACGTTGCAGGCTGGAGCTGAATGCATAGGCTTTCTCAAAATAGTGACAAGCGGTTGGTGGTCTGTTTCGATACGAGTAGGTTGACCATAAATATAGTCAATAAAAACCAGCAAGAACCACAACAGGAAAATTGCTCCTGTAGTAATAAAACAAATATATAAAAAACGCAAAATCCAGAGCATATACAGGAGCAACAGGCAGTCCACCAGAATGAAAATGGTACGACAATTCCAAAAGTCAAAACGAATTCAAAGACTCCCGTTCGTAGAAACAACACCTTTTATTCGAACAAACAGTAGTAAGCGCTTTCACCCTAAGGCTTCTTCAGACTATAAAACAACATGAACTTCCTGTCTTTATAAAGCAGATGGTAAAACCAATAAATCAATTAAGTACATGATGTCATTAATCTCAATTGAGAATTTAAAGCGAAATGCATATTCAAACAATGTATATGTACATATATAAAAAGTTTTTACAAACATAAAGAGCACTTATTCATAAATAACATATAACAAACATATATACAATGGTAAATATCTAAAACTAAATCATTATATAATTAAAAGAAACTAAACCAAAGCATTATGCTTTGGTTTAAAAAGTCTTCTTTTGCGTAAAAAGGGATGTAGGCATACTTTATCATTAATTCCTGGTGGTTTATCCGCTCTACAGCAGGTAATCCAATGTGCCTCACATTCCTCTGTATAGTTGATTAAATTACCCCCTCTACCACTGGGTATTATGCTTTGCATGACAGAGAATTTAAAACTATGCAATGGACCATATTGCTTGCAATGTTTTGCTAAAGCATTATTTTCAGAACCCATCCTAATATGGTAAACATGCTCCCTGATGCGTTCACGTAACTGACGATTAGTTTTCCCTATATAAAATGAAGTGCATTCCACACATCTAGCAAGGTAAACTACATTTTCACTGCGACAATTAGTTTGAGTTTTAAAATGATAATTATAACCTGTAATAGGATGTTGAAACACATTGTCAGTATCTATAAACTGACATTGTCTACATGAATTACAGAGGACAGTGTTATATATGGGAGTAAAATACGTAGTATCTACACCACCTGAATAATGACACAACTTCCATTTTAGATTCAGCTTATTCTTATATAAGAACTTGGGTTGGCGTCCCACCACATTGCTTATATCATCATTTAGCAATAGGATGTCCTAGTGCTTCATAACAATGCTCCTGATATCATCTTTGGCATTTGTGAAGTATAATGGTACTTTCAGTCCACCTACTTCTCTAGGGGGTATAGTAGATACAATTTCCCCATTCTCAGAAAAATAGGGACAGGCTCTTGAAGTCCTTAAATCATTTACTACAGAAATAGCTCTATCTACTTCTATCTCCCTATAACACCTTTCCTTAAATCTTTTTCTTAATTCTAGTACCTCACATTCATAGCCTTCATCCAAAGGATTCAACCTGGAAGCTCTCATCAATTGTCCCTTAATAACATTGTTAAAAACAAAACTAGGGTGCATACTATGTCTATGAAGAAGACTATTCCTAAAACATGCTTTCCTATGGACGGAAGTATTTAATAGACCACTCTCAAGTCTTATAATGTTTACATCAAGAAATGATATGTTGGAAATAGAGTAATTTAGTGTGAACTTCAGAAACTCATATTTGCCACAAAGTCTAATAGACTACTTTCATCACCTCTCCAAATCAAGAAGAGGTCATCCAAGCCTATAGAAACCTACATGTTGTTGAAAGGTGGCTAGCGGAAAGAGTAATTCTTCTTCCCAGTCAGACATCACTATATTGGCGTAGCTATTGGCACAAGGAGTGCCCATAGCGCATCATCAACCTAATAGGAAGACATCCTCATTAAAAATAAACACATTGTTATACAGAACTGTTTCCAAAAATAGTGCCAACAGGTCAACCATTTCTTCACCCAGAAGTGATTTCCTATTCAAATGGCGCTGTACCATAGTTACCCCTAAATCATTTGGAATAACGGTGAAGAGACTAACCACATCCAAGCTTACCATAAAATAAAATTCATCATCATGTAAAGTTTTAGTATAACTAAATAAATCTAGTAAAAACTGCTTACTGTCCTTAAGAACCACATTACTGGCATTGACAATAGGTCGTAAATAGTACTCTATATAAATTGAAAAGGGTTCTGTAAGCCAACCTTGACCTGACACTATAGGCCACAGGGGTGGATTGGTAGCTGATTTATGAATCTTAGGTAAACCTTGAATTATTGGTAGACAGGGATCATTAACCCTAAGGTATTTAAACAAATCTAAGTTAATGATACGACTTTTGACCAGATCATCTAACATATCATAGACTCTGAATACTTTATTGGTCACTTCTTGCATATTGATCTTAATGTAGAAGTTGCCTTCCTCTAACATTAACTTCATATTGTCAAGGTAGCTACTTCGATCCATTAACACAATCGGGCCTCCTTTGTCAGCAGGTCTAACTGTGATCGTTCTATCTTGGCACAAATCTTGTAGTGCTTTCCTTTGTAAAAATGATAAATTATGTTTAACTTGTCTTCTCCTGCGCCTGTTACCATTATTGAAATATTCATGAACATCATTTTCTACTAGCCTAGAGAAAGTATCCAATAAAGGATGTAATATTGGTGTAAAAGTACTAGGTAGTCGGAATGAATCTGTATGCCCATTACCATTTTTCACGTCACTGATACTACCAAATTCTAAATGTAACTGCACTTTCCTTACATACGTTTTAACATCAATAATAACATCTGTCAAATCACTACCTGTACTCTGTATAAAACTCAACCCTTTATTGAGTACTTGTAGTTCAAACGAATTCAAAGACTCCCTTTCGTAGAAACAACACCTTTTATTTGAACAAACAGTAGTAAGCGCTTTCACCCTAAGGCTTCTTCAGACTATAAAACAAATAATGACTGTCCTACCCCTTTCCCGATAGATCTGTTCACACAACGAGGCAGACAGAGGTCTGCAAGGAGGGGGAGACAGAAGCGGAAGGGATCGGGAGGGGACTACTCAGGCCCCACTTTGAAAAAGATGTGGGAGAGAGTGGATCCTCACTAGTGGTGAATCTTTCCCAAAGAATTTTGAATAGTAATGAACTACAAGTACTCAATAAAGGGTTGAGTTTTATACCGAGTACAGGTAGTGATTTGACAGATGCTATTATTGATGTTAAAACGTATGTAAGGAAAGTGCAGTTACATTTAGAATTTGGTAGTATCAGTGACGTGAATAATGGTAATGGGCATACAGATTCATTCCGACTACCTAGTACTTTTACACCAATATTACATCCTTTATTGGATACTTTCTCTAGGCTAGTAGAAAATGATGTTCATGAATATTTCAATAATGGTAACAGGCGCAGGAGAAGACAAGTTAAACATAATTTATCATTTTTACAAAGGAAAGCACTACAGGATTTGTGCCAAGATAGAACGATCACAGTTAGACCTGCTGACAAAGGAGGCCCGATTGTGTTAATGGATCGAAGTAGCTACCTTGACAATTATGAAGTTAATGTTAGAGGAAGGCAACTTCTACATTAAGATCAATATGCAAGAAGTGACCAATAAAGTATTCAGAGTCTATGATATGTTAGATGATCTGGTCAAAAGTCGTATCATTAACTTAGATTTGTTTAAATACCTTAGGGTTAATGATCCTTGTCTACCAATAATTCAAGGTTTACCTAAGATTCATAAATCAGCTACCAATCCA
Organism: Protopterus annectens; assembly: GCF_019279795.1. NCBI lineage: Eukaryota > Metazoa > Chordata > Ceratodontiformes > Protopteridae > Protopterus > Protopterus annectens. The sequence continues at coordinate 187,137,539 of NC_056737.1, read as the reverse complement.
CCCCTGCGGCCTATAGTGTCAGGTCAAGGTTGGCTTACAGAACCCTTTTCAATTTATATTATATAGAGTACTATTTACGACCTATTGTCGATGCCAGTAATGTGGTTCTTAAGGACAGTAAGCAGTTTTTACTAGATTTATATAGTTATACTAAAACTTTACATGATGATGAATTTTATTTTATGGTAAGCTTGGATGTGGTTAGTCTCTTCACCGTTATTCCAAATGATTTAGGGGTAACTATGGTACAGCGCTATTTGAATAGGAAATCACTTCTGGGTGAAGAAATGGTTGACCTGTTGGCACTATTTTTGGAAACAGTTCTGTATAACAATGTGTTTATTTTTAATGAGGATGTCTTCCTACAGGTTGATGGCGTAGCTATGGGCACTCCTTGTGCCAATAGCTACGCCAATATAGTGATGTCTGACTGGGAAGAAGAATTACTCTTTCCGCTAGCCACCTTTCAACAACATGTAGGTTTCTATAGGCGTTTCGTGGATGACCTCTTCTTGATTTGGAGAGGTGATGAAAGTAGTCTATTAGACTTTGTGGCAAATATGAATAATTTGACTGAGTTTCTGAAGTTCACACTAAATTACTCTATTTCCAACATATCATTTCTTGATGTAAACATTATAAGACTTGAGAGTGGTCTATTAAATACTTCCGTCCATAGGAAAGCATGTTTTAGGAATAGTCTTCTTCATAGACATAGTATGCACCCTAGTTTTGTTTTTAACAATGTTATTAAGGGACAATTGATGAGAGCTTCCAGGTTGAATCCTTTGGATGAAGGCTATGAATGTGAGGTACTAGAATTAAGAAAAAGATTTAAGGAAAGGTGTTATAGGGAGATAGAAGTAGATAGAGCTATTTCTGTAGTAAATGATTTAAGGACTTCAAGAGCCTGTCCCTATTTTTCTGAGAATGGGGAAATTGTATCTACTATACCCCCTAGAGAAGTAGGTGGACTGAAAGTACCATTATACTTCACAAATGACATAGATGATATCAGGAGCATTGTTATGAAGCACTGGGACATCCTATCGCTAAATGATGATATAAGCAATGTGGTGGGACGTCAACCCAAGTTCTTATATAAGAATAAGCTGAATCTAAAACGGAAGTTGTGTCATTATTCAGGTGGTATAGATGCTACGTATTTTACTCCCATATATAACACTGTCCCCTGTAATTCATGTAGACAATGTCAGTTTATAGATACTGACAATGTGTTTCAACATCCTATTACAGGTTATAATTATCATTTTAAAACTCAAACTAATTGTTGCAGTGAAAATGTAGTTTACCTTACTAGATGTGTGGAATGCACTTCATTTTATATAGGGAAAAATAATCGTCAGTTACGTGGACGCATCAGGGAGCATGTTTACCATATTAGGATGGGTTCTGAAAATAATGCTTTAGCAAAACATTGCAAGCAATATGGTCCATTGCATAGTTTTAAATTCTCTGTCATGCAAAGCATAATACCCAGTGGTAGAGGGGGTAATTTAATCAACTATACAGAGGAATGTGAGGCACATTGGATTATCCGCTGTAGAGCGGATAAACCACCAGGAATTAATGATAAAGTATGCCTACATCCCTTTTTACGCAAAAGAAGACTTTTTAAACCAAAGCATAATGCTTTGGTTTAGTTTCTTTTAATTATATAATGATTTAGTTTTAGATATTTACCATTGTATATATGTTTGTTATATGTTATTTATGAATAAGTGCTCTTTATGTTTGTAAAAACTTTTTATATATGTACATATACATTGTTTGAATATGCATTTCGCTTTAAATTCTCAATTGAGATTAATGACATCATGTACTTAATTGATTTATTGGTTTTACCATCTGCTTTATAAAGACAGGAAGTTCATGTTGTTTTATAGTCTGAAGAAGCCTTAGGGTGAAAGCGCTTACGGTGAAAGCGCTTACTACTGTTTGTTCGAATAAAAGGTGTTGTTTTTACGAATGGGAGTCTTTGAATTTGTTTTGACTTTTGGAATTGTCGTACCATTTTCATTCTGGTGCACTGCCTGTTGCTCCTGTATATGCTCTGGATTTTGCGTTTTTTATAAATATAGTCATGCAACTTCGAACAGGCAAACACACTTGCCAAAAGTTGTTTCTCTATGTGAACATACTGCGTTTCAGTTTGGGTTAGAGATCTGGGCACACAGGCATCAGGTTGACTCTCTTGAAGAATGACTGCACCAAGACCAAATTTCAAAGCAACACAGGAAAGAGTAACTGGTTTGTGGACATCACAGTGTCTGAGAGTTGGTGGACTAGCAGTGCTCTGTTTTAGGACATCACATGCTCTTTGGTGCTATTTTGATCATGGACAGGGTATGTCTTTATGTATCAGCTCTCTAAGCAGTGCTGCTAGTTGGCTTAAGCTTGGAATGAACTTGCCTAGATAGTTAACCATGGCAATAAAGTGTTGAAGGACTTGAACATTGTCTGGAGCTATATACACACACAGTGTGTGTGTGTGTGTGTGTGTGTGTGTGTGTGTGTGTGTGTGTGTGTGTGTGTGATTGAGATATATAGATATATATATATATATATATATATATATATAGATATATATATATATATATATATAGATATATATATATATATATAGATATATATATATATATATATATATATATATATATATAGAGAGATATATATATATATATATATATATATATATATATATATATATATATTTATATATATATATATATATACATATATATATATATATATATATATATATATATATATATATATATATATATATATATATATATATATACATATATATATGCATATATATATATATATATATATATATATATATATATACATGTATACATATATATATATATATATATATATATATATATATATATATATATATATATATATATATATATATATATATATATATATATATATATATATATATATATATATATATATATATATATATATATATATATATATATATATATATATGTATGTAGAGAGAGTGCATAATCGATAATATGGTATATAAAATACAGACTATAACTCTGTTGCAAGGACTTAGAAATATTGATGTCAAAATGTATTTCAACAGACTGACTACATACATTTTAAAATTAAAGTCAAACATCCATGCTGAAAATCTGATGCGAGCATACATAGTTTAAATTAGAGATTACCAAGTATATGGGGAGCTGTTTATAACAAGAACAGTGCTTTAATAATTCACTCGGGGAAACTTTAAGAAAAGAAGCTTGAGGCCAGATTTAAATGAATTCAAGTCATTGTGAAGGCAGATTCATTAGTTCCTCAGAAATGTTTGTGATACTTAGTGGAATGAATAATAAAAGATGGGAAGTAAATACAGTTAACTTAAAAGTGGAAGTAAATAATTTTACAGAAGGGCTGTAGTAACATTCTAGAGGTTTTTGTAGTCCTAGTTTTAAAAAAAAAGTGTGACGAAAAATGCATGTGCTGAGTATATCGGGTGTAATAGTGTTGTGGAAGTTCTGCGTACTTTGCTGTAGCAAAAAGGATACTTGTAAAATTGTGATTAATTTTGCAACAATGCTATGGAGACTATGGAGATGGGGAATGAAAGGTAGGGGCAAGAAATAAGAATTTGAAAAAAGTATGTGACTTAACATTTGTGGAGCTGGTTTTGTTAGTCCATTAAGAAACAGAACAGGACATCTTATTTATTTTTTTCCTTTTGGATGTAATGGTTTAGAATCATCTTTTCCTTGGGCTGAGTAAAAATAAAAAATTGTGGGAGCTGGCTAGAGTAGATCTTTTTCCCCTTTGGTAAGTATAGAAACAAAAGTTAACATTGATTAAATGCGTAGAAGTTGTAATCAAGTAGTAGGGAACTAGGAGAGTAACATTAGGATGGAGAAATGTTTGTAGTAGACGGGCAGCGTGGAGGGCGTAGGGGGTAGAGTAAGACTGAAGAATATTTGCTAAATACTCTGTTTTGAAATTTTTTTTTTACAACGTTTTTGTGTGGTTGAATTATTTGAACAAATTATTTTCTTAAAGACTTCCTTTTCTCTAAGAGCAAACATATGAAATTATTATTATGGGAGGGACTGTTTGAGTCTATCCTTGCCTTGTGCTGTGTAAGTTTACCTACATTATTTTGTTACACTTCTGCATCTAAAAAGAGAAGGAATGGATGTTTTATGAGTACAGCTTTAGGGAGAACTACATAAAAGAGCAACCATTTTTGATTAAGATATTTGTGTAACTGACATCTGATGTGCTTTCCTGCATCAAGGAAAATCATAAAAAGATCAGAAAGTGATTAATTGTCTTAGAAAAAAATTGAACAGCCATTGAATGCTTGAGCAGAGTTTGAACATGGGCACTAATATGCTAAGTTGTATGAATTATGTAAAACTGTTCAAGTCAACTAGATAATGGGAATATCACATGCTGGAGTTGAAAACAAAGTCATAATGGTGATATTGTTAAGCTGTTAATAAAATGTCAAAATGTTTAATTCCCCGGCCCTCTGTGTGCGAAGTGCGAGATTAGATAGGATGAGTTCTCTAGTCTGGCCACTTCCAGTAGTAAAATGTGATTCAAGCAGAATAATTGCTAATTCCAAAACTTGGTGTCATGGCTTTCAACTCCCTCCCCCCAGTAATGGATGGGGCAGTTCTCTCCGCACCTGTTTTGCTAATTCTAACTCGAAGTAGCTTTACCTTGAAATAGGAGAAATAATCAAAATCCTATAGCCTCGTAGTTGGTGCACATTCTTCTTACTTTAACAGTCATCAGAAGTTTAGCAGGTATCCCTGCTCAGCATCCTGTATGTAGCAGAGAAGGTACTTGGAACATATTCCTGACATTTGCTTTTAGGGTCCTCCGAATGACAGCCAGCACCTCATTCCACATCCTATGTAGCAGAGAGGGTACCTGGTGCATAATTCCATGATTTATACCCAATGTCCTCAGAAGTGCAGCAGACACCCTTGCCAGCATTCTGTATGTAGCAGAGAAGGTATTTGGCACATATTCCTGCCATTTGCTTCTAGGGTCCTCGGAACTACAGCCGGCACCTCATTCTGTATCCTGTGTAGCAGAGAAGGTACGTAGTACATAATCCCCCTCATTTACATCTAAAATCTTAAGAACTGCAGTAGACACCCCTGTTCAGTATCCTTTGTGTAGCAGAGAAGGTACTTGGTACATAAATTCTTAGGTAAGTATTAGGCTGGCTGCCCTTGCAGGCCATTTTAAGCTTAGACCGTTTCCCTTTTGGTGCTTTAACCTGTCCCATTTGGTGTTAGGTTGGCTTTGTTCATCCCATGGTTATTAATTATATATTGCCCATAGTGAGAATAAGTGGGATCATACCATAGCTAATTTGAGAGGACCCGTGATTTTTAGGAGTTGCCTTTGTTTTATGTGAACGGGGAGTGTATTCCAGAACAGTGGTAACCTCTGCAACGTTAACGTGTCCTTCCAAACCGTTCTATTGATGTTGCAGAAAAAGTTTAGATCCATAGACTGACTATTTCTGATGTCAGTTGACTTGCTGATGTGCAGTAGGTCCATCAGTATTGGCTGAGAGGATACGTTGTATGCCAGACACAGGTCACCTCTTAGCAGTCTGTAGGATTCAGAGTATAGTGAGGGGAATTATATTCTATGATTGGCCTAATGAGGGCTGAGTAAATGGGGACAATTTTATCTGTAGAGCTAGGCACAGTCCAATTGTTTATAGGTTGTACAATGTAGAAGGACTTTCTTACAACAATGGGCACTTGTTGGTCAAATGTTAGGACACTGTCTGTATAAGTTCCCAAATCCCAAACAACTAGATCATCTCTTAGGGGTATGTTGTCAATGTGGAAGTTCTCTGGAGTAGATGACTCCCTAAAAGATACAATAATGCATTTTTTTGGTGTTTAATATCAGTCCATGATTTTGGCAGGTATTTGTTGGGGCAAACCTTCCTGCAAGATGGTTAAATCATTTGGAGATTTAGTGACTGCTCCTATCATGCATTCATCTGCAAAATTGACCTGAGTCTTTAGGTAGTTGCCAAATAGGAGAGGTGCCAGTAGTGAACCCTGGAGCACCCCATTGGTGACTGGTCTCTTTATGGAGGTATCTTCCTCCGTTTTGATCTCCTGAGTCTGATCTGTGAACCAGTTGGCAATCCAGTGGCTGATAATAGGGGGTTATACCAAGTTTATTTAGCTTTTCTAAAATGCCTGAGTGGGGAACTGAGTCAAAAGCTTTGGCCAGGTCAAGGTATGCATTGTGTACCATTTTTACCTTCATTCATTGCTTTGGTGACCTTTTCAAAAAGGTCCATCAGGTTACATAAGCATGACCTGCCCTTGATGAATCCAAACTGAGACTGGCCCAGTGTTTTTTAGGTTCCCTATGTCCTTAATAATTAGTTCCTTGGTAAGTCCTTTCATAGCTTTGCATATGAGGCTGGTCAAACTTATGGGTCTGTAGTTGCCTGAGTCTATGGAAGGTCCTCTGTATTATGCAGGGGAATGACTGTTTATGTTCTCCATTTGCTTTGTACAAAATCTGCAAAGAGGCCGAGTTGAACAGTGTTAGGGGAGTGGCTAAATCAGGCTTCATGCTATTTAAGATGCATCTAGGGATATTGTCAAGACCCATTGATGCAGTATTTTTAGAGTCTTGTGCAGTAGCTGGAGGTGAACCGGTTTCAGGTGTATCTTGTGGGACAAATTGGGAGGTGTAAGTTTGCAATGAATACATCAACTAAGAGATTCTCCATATCTTCAGCCTCAGTGCAGGTAACATTGCTCACAGTCAGCTCAGCGCATTGCAGAGTTGTGCTTTTAAGATTATGAGCCTAACTAAAAAGGCCTTATGACTGTCTTTGACATGGGTAGCTGTTTTTAGCCTCAAACTTGGATTTGGTGGATTTTATTAGGCTCCTGATTGTTTGTTTGTTTTTCAGTGATGAGTGGTATTCTGAGAATTGCTTTTCTTACTTTTGGTCAGAATTCTGCATTTATTGTAAAGCTTGTTGATGTTATGTTTCCACCATGGGGCTTTGGGGTTTGCCCTGTGGTTGTTCTTATGGGGTACTCCTGTGTATGTACAGTTGCTTATGCCCCCTGTTGTAGAAAAGAGTAGCAGTCCACAAAAATTGATAGGCCAAAGAAGAGCCATAAAGATGATAGAATGGACTATTGAGGATAAGAAAGAAATTGAGTGTTGTTATTGTTATGCAAAAAGCCCAGAATTTCCAGACACAATTTATACAAAAAGATTAATAGAAATTGGAGGAAAGAAAAATACTTCCGCAAGAAAAACTGTCAGAAGCCTCATAAAATTTGGGTTCATTAATAGAACTAATTTGTGAAAAACAGTATGTAGACCAAGAAACTTTTATCTGTTTGGAAAAAGAAACATCTGAGAAAGTGCGAAAATGTAAACAACAAAATCTAGAGATTTTTGAAAAGTATAAAAAGAAATATGGACATGGGGAAGAGAGAGATTTGATGTGGTTGAATATTTATGCAAAGGCAAAAACCAAATTATAAAGAAGGAAGACCTAAAGATATTCAAAAAGAAGTACAGGCAAAGGCATCCAGATATGAAAAATTTCACAAAAAAAAAAAAAATTTAAATAACACAAAAGAGGGAATGTATAAAAGATTAGTCATGTGGAAGTTTTAAAAAATAGAAGTTGAAGTTATGGAGTGCTTGCAAAGTGAAGGATTTGGTTTAGAAGGTCTAACACGGGTTACATCATAGCATGATGGAATGAGTTCCCAAAGTAAGGACAAACATTAAGATCTGGAGGCGTCTGAAGAAGAAATGTGGACATGGGAAAGAGAGATTTAATATGGTGTAATATCTATGCAAAGGAGAAAGTAAAACTAATCAATACAAAAAGAACAGCACCAAAGATATTTGAAGAGAAATACAGGCAAAGGAATCCATACATGGAAAACTTTACAGTACAAAAAAATAAAAAGACAAAGAGGAAAAGTAGGAAAGGAGATTAGTAATAGAGAAGTTAAAGACATAGAAACTAAGGTTATGGAATAGCTGCAAAGTGAGGGATTCAGTGTATTAAATCTAATTCAGAAAGCACCACAACAGGATAGAGCAATGGACATCCAAATTAAGGGAAAAGCAGTGGAATAGGAAGCAATTGGTCAGGTGCCATATGAAGATATTTTGGAGCCTTCCACAGGAAACCAGTGTAAATGTTCACTTGGAGCTGGATAGCAAGGGAAGGAACAGGAAACTGTGGAAACTGACACAGTCAATGTTGAGGAATGATAGTCCAGTGAATTCCTATATGCCAGAGCAACGGATGACACAGGATTCAATTGAAGAGAATGTGCCACAGGAAGATGCTAAAGATCTTTTTATAGAATGCCTGCAGGAAATGGAAAACAAAAATTGTACCCAAAGTTTAGAAGAAAATGAGCTAAGAGAAGAGTTGCTTGATTTTAATAGAGATCGACATATTAAGATCAAGCAAACCCAGAAAGTCAGAAGTTTGCTGAAACAATAGAGATCCATGGGATATAACAGAAGTAAACAGGCTATATTAATGTACAGCTAAATTAATAACTGATAAAGTTCTACCACAAGAACACAGGGTAGTGAGGGAAAGAAAGGGGAGAAATCGAATGCCATCATGGAAGTATCGCATAGAAAAAAACTATAAAGCAATTGAGACGAGAAATGTCACTGTTAGAGTATAGAAGAGAGAACACATCAACAAAAATATGTAGAAAGCTAGATGTGATAAAAGCGATGCACAGTATTAGAACAGCTCTATCATGCACTATCGCAAGTAACAAACTAAAAATTTCAGCACATGCGGAAAAACTTAGAAGATACCCAGATGAATATAAAGGAAAAATAGAAAATAAGCAATTTATTGATGACCCAAAAAAGTTTTATAGAGAACTGGGAAATGAGGTAAAAGGGATTGAAAGACCACCAAAAAAAGAAGTAGTAGATATTTTGGGAAGTATTTATGAAGATCGTGTGGAACATAACACAGATGCTAAATGGATAGAAGAAGTAGAAGAAGGAGTTAGAAGTTTAAAGGTGCAGGATATGAAATGGGGTGAAGTAATAGCCAGAGAGATTGAAACAAAGTTAAGAAAAGCCTCTAAATGGAAAACCCCGGGCCCAGATGCAGTAACTAACTTCTGGTTAAAAGTATTAACATCTTAGTATGAAGATTTAGCCATGAGTAAGAACTATTTATATGCGCACTCCAAACAGACACCAGCCTGGCTAACAACAGGAAAAACAATGCTCCTACTTAAGAGTGAACCTGCCAACTACCCTAACCATTTTATACCAATAACTTGCCTTCCGGCAGTGTATAAACTATACACTGGAATTGATAATGACAGAGTTTATAGTCCTTTAGAAGAAAACTCAATTATGACGATGGAACAAAAGGGCAATAAAAAGTTATCATTTGTTGTTAAAGTTGTTAAGTAAAGTCATAGTGGAGAACTGTAAAAAGGGGAAGAATCTAAGTAAGGTATGGCTTGACTACAAAAATGCATTTGATGGTGTCCCACATTCATGTTTGAGTGCTTAAAAATGTGTAAGATACACCCTACACTGATCGACTACGTTATAGTGACTATGAAACAGTGGCAGACCACTTTGCAATTAAACCATGATAAAGGACAAATTATTATCTCGGGGATAAAAATTCAAAGGGGGATATTCCAGGGTGACTCTTTGTCACCTCTGCCCTTCTGTCTTCCCCTTAGCCTATTAGGCTGTCTAGCTTAGGCCATGGCTATAATTTGGCTCATAGAAAACAGCAAAGTGTAAAGACTTCTCATCTTCTCTTTGTCTGATTTGAAACTGTATAGCTCATCAAATGAGGGACTGAAAGCACAACTGCAAGTTGTCAAAACTTTTTCAGATGATATAAGAATGTCATTTGTTTTTGATAAATGAGCAAAAGCAACATTTAAAGCAAGAAAGAAGAATGTGATATAAAAGAACTTGAGCAAGAGGAAATGTATAAATATTTGGGAAGTGATGAAGGATCAACAATCAAACCTGAACAAATGCGAATAAAACTTAGTAAGGTATGCTTTAGAAGACTTAAATTAATCCTGAAAACAGCATTGACATCTAGGAACAAAATTCAAGCTATAAACCAAATTGTTATTCCTGTCCTAACTTAGTTTTAGAGTGACTGGCTCCAAAACATGTTGGATAGACTAGACAGGAAAACAAGAAGGATGCTTCATGCTCGCCAAATGATTTATAAAAAATAGTGCATACCAAGACTATATATTCACCGTTCCGAAGGAGGGATGGGCCTCCTTGAAATTGATTATATGTATAAATCTGCAATCCTAGGACTGTACACATCTGCTGACCTCACAAGATCCAAACATGGTGAAAGTTTTGAAGCATGAGGAGAATGTCTAAGATGACATCTGTGTTAATCTAGCAGAAGCATATCTGTGTCCAAGCAGGTATGGAAATCAAACCAGAAATAGATAAAAATCAGGCAGCAACTGAATGTGCCAAAAAACAAAAAGTATATAAGGTGAAGAACCAGATGAGAAGGCAAGAAATATGGAAAATACATAAATATAGTTGCAAGTATAGAGAGCTTCTGGAAGAACCTAATGTTGATAAGGATTGAGCGCAGGAATGGTTAAGGAGAGGCAAATTCAAATTAAGAGATGAGAGGTTAATATTGACGGCCTAAGATAGTGTGCTACATACATGTTGGTTTACAAAGTGCATTGAACATGTGGGAGAAACGGACAAATGTAGGTTTTGTAAAACAGAATTGAAAACAGTTGCACACCTTGTTGCTGGTTGTGATGTACTAATGGCAGACTATACTGAAAAGGCATAATTATGTGGCAAGACTGTTGCACTGGGGATTGTACAAACATTATGGTATTGAAGTGGCCGAAAAACACTGGAAACATGAGCCGCAAAGCATCATAGAAAATAATGAAGTCTACATCACGTGGGAATCTCCTATTACCAACAGTTCAAAAGATAGATGCTAGAAAACTGGCTATAGTGGTCCATGAAAAGAAGACAAAAGTAGCATTGATCATTGAAATCACCACATCCAGTGACTACAATGTCTTGCGTACAGAGAGGAACAAAGTCATAAAATATCAGGATGGGCTGGCAGAAACGAGAGCAATATGCAAGAAAGATACCCAGACAGTTCCAATAGTAATAGGAGCAATGGGTCTTATGAAAAAGAATCAACAATCGTATTTAGATATTTTATCAGTACATGTAACCCTGTACAAATTGCAGAAGGAGTCATTACTGGGCACATTACAGGTGCTGCGAAGATCACTTCTGGCTGACTTCAAAGACTGAAACAATACTAATTACATGAACTTTAATCGTCCTTTGACTTGGGAATGGGGTCCATTCCTGTCATGGTATTAGAAACCCAAAAGACTTGGAGAATTTAAAAAAAATGTTTGTGCTGGTATAGTGTGATGGTGTACATTTCTGCATATTCAGTGGAGTTAAACTAACAAGCTTCAAATCCCCACCAAAATCCAATTATCACTTAGGAGTAGGTAGTTTGTCTTGTAGAAAACTTTCTAAAAGTACCTTGGATGGAAGGGGTTCCTGGTTTAAATTTTATATTAAAGGAGAATGCTTTATGGTCAGACCTAAGAAGTGATAAAAATCCACAAAGAAAGGTGCAAGATGCCCCATTATTAGTAAGGACAAGATCCAACATGGTATTCCCATTAGTGTGAACTCTGACTAATTGTGCTGACAAAGTCCAGGAATTTATGTGCTTGTGCTCATAATCATAAGGTAACATAATCTTCTCATTTTCACCCAAGCTCCTGGACACTGCAGTAGGTTCCTCACTCAGCATACTGTATGTAGCAGAGAAGGTATCTGGTACATTAACATCTAAGATCCTGGGACCAGCAGTAGGTTTCCAGCTCGTTATCCTGTGTAGCAGAGAAGGTGCATGCTGCATAAGCCCATCATTTACACCTAAGTTCCTGGGAACTGTAGTAGGTACCCCACTCCGCATTCTGTATGCAGTAGGGAATGTACCTGGTACATATTCCTGTGTTTCGCTCCTGTGGTCCTCAGAACTGTAGTAGACACCTTGTTCAGCATCCTGTGTAGCAGAGAGAGTGCATTGATTGTCAGGTTTTATATCACATTCTGCTAATCCTGTTATTACGCTTGCTTCTTTCTAGTTATTTGAGCTCATCAGATGAAACACACTGGCACTAAACTCTGTGAAATGGAAAAGACTGTAGGAAATAAGAATTTTGGCAGTTTTAATTTTTTTAAGTTTGCAGCAGGTATGAAAATTATCAGGTGGCTGAAGAAATTGGTATCTGTAAAAAAAAAAAAAAAAATTGGTAGGAAGCATAATAAAAAATATGTGACTTTGAAGTCATAACAGGGCAAAATTAATTTAAAATTATTAGATGTGCATTGTACATCTACCACTGGACCCCCTGGCTACAACATTCTGCTTTCCTTTTCAACTTGCAAAAGGCATGCAAAGTAGCAAATACAACTTAACTCTGCTGTATGTCTTTATTGTTATTTAGCAACTGATCTTGCAGTCTCTGTTAAATTACTTGTAAGCAAGGCTTCCATCTTCTCCTCAGTTAATTATTTGTAAAAGCAAATGCATCTGTCCAGGCTAAAGAAACGTTCTTGACTGCCCCGACCCCACTTTAATAGTTTATCTATTGTTAGCTGATTCAAGTTGGGCTAGGGATGACTTTGTATGTCTTCAACTAATAACAAAGCATTTTTGCTCTAATTAATGTACATGGTTTTAAATGGGTCTCTTTATCATTACTTGTGATGAAGTTGCCTGTGTAGACTGATTGCCTCCTGCTACTGTGATTGTTTGTGTGTCAGCTTTGCTGCCCTCCCACTTCCAATTCCCAGCCCCCCTGTGGACACTTAGTTATTCTCTCTTAACTCCTCCCACAATTTAGTACATATTACCCACCCCTAAAGACATCTATGTAAACAGACGGTGCAGCGGTTAGTGTTGTTGCGTCACAGCAAGAGGTTCTTAGCTGGGGCACCTTCTGTGCGGAGTCTGCATGTTCTCCCCGTGTTGAAGTAGGTTTCCTCCCACATTTCAGAGATGTGTCTGGAGCATTTCTCCTCGTGCCTCTGCTGAAAATGAGCTCTGTCCTGGTCGGATTTTCCCAGTAAACAGATGTTAAGTAAATAAATAAAATATACAGTAAAAGCTCTCTTCCAATTTTTATCTTCTGTCAATTCCTGCTGCAGCCCGTTCAACAGAGTTAAAACTTTCTTTACTGACATTCTCAACCCACTTTTTTTTCCATACACACTTCTGCCTTTCAACACCTTTATCCATCCACTCACACACTCGTGTAAATTAGGGTCTATATTATTTGATTGAAAGCTTAGGTTGTCGAATGCTTAATGATCAACACCTAAGCGTTGAAGTTTCAAAATTGCAAACGGCCATATAAGCAAATTCTTTCTTCGGGAAAGAATTCGCTAAGCCGTCCGGAAATCAAATTAACTTTTCAACCTAAATATAGTGGGGGGATGTGCCCCCCCATGCCTCCTAACAAAATATACCAACTCTGAGATCGCTCTACATTGGGGAAAGGGCAAATCCCTGAAAACGGCCAAGCGAATGCTTTCCTGAGGAAAGAATTTGTTTATATGGCCATTCGCGATTTTGAAACTTCGACGCTTAGGTGTCGATTTATTGAGCATTCGACAACCTAAGCTGTCGAGGAAATAATATAGACCCGTAAATTATAATGTAGACCTCAAGATACACACACACACACACACACACACACACACACACACACACACACACACACACACCAATACCACAAAAGCACTGTTTTAGATATTCATACAACTGCTTATAGCTACTACTTTGGACTGCTATCCTTCTCATCAATACATAATTTTGGTCTCCTCCCTCATCTCTACACTGCTCACTTTTTCACCTCGCCCTGCCAACAAAGTCATACCATACAGCTTTCTGCACACAACCTAACCACTCTCCACTACCTTAACTGTCAGTATACCACCCTGCAAACATCTCCTCACCCTTTACAACACCTTTTCCTCTCAATTTCTCATAATACTCCTTTCATTAATATACCACATAGCCATCATCTTAGCAAATCTCTACCTTCTTCAACCCACCATGCAAACTTCACCATCATAACTCACAATAGCAGTAAGTCACTTGCTACTGTTTTGTACACAAAACTAGCTCAGTTCACTAACTACCATAATATTCCCACATCCTATCCCAGCTCCATCACATACATACATTGCATCACAAAACCCCTTTTTCTCTCCCTATCTGTCCTTCTCTGTGCTCAGATCTGTTCTCGTATGAATATATTAAAGTTAAGAGTAGCACTAGCTCTGGACCCACACATCCATTACCCACAATGGCCAACCCATTACTTTTCAATGCTCCCAACAAGTAATGAATCTAACCTAATTCTTTTCAGCATTAACCTCAGAAGCATCTGTAACAAAATTCATATCCTCCATGCATGTCTAGATTTTTATTCCCCATACATTCTAATCACCACTGAAACTTGGCTAAAACAAGAATTAACTGAAAATGAAATTATTTCTCTAGGTTTTAACATCTTCAAAATGGATAGAAAACTTGAGTGGATGGCATTGCTGTTATTTATAAAAACAACTTGGAAATAACTCCAGCCCATCTAAATATCCTAAAATGTAATAATGCTAAACTTCTGATTGCATACCTCAAAATCAACCAAAAGAAATCAGTATGCATCTCAGTAGTATACATCCTACCAGGCAATAACATTACCACAGCCAAAAGTATCCTACACTGGATATCTGACAACATCCCCCAGGACACCTTTGTCTTAGATTACCTGAATATAGACTGGCAATCCATACATAGCAGCAAACCCAAGGACTCTCTTCACATTTTGGTTTTACCCAACTAATAAGTTGCAACACCAGAATCAACAAAAGCATTAACAGGCAGTCCACGCTGGACTGAAAAAATATTGACAACCCCCTCGTAACATAAAATCCTCTGGTTGCTTACCAGATACTAAATTTGACCACCTCCCAACCTATGTAATCAGACAAAAACATGGTTCACCCAAACAAATCTATAAACAAGCATGCAATTTAACCAAATTTGACAGACGCATTTGTTACATCCCTGTCTCACAACAACTGGAATGTATTAAGAGTAATGCCCCTAGATGAAGCAGTTACTCGCTTCACTTGCACCTTCCTAAAAATACGAAATGATTTGACACAAGTTAGGACAGTGCAGGTAAAAACTAGCACAGCACCATGGCTGACGAAAGAAACCAAGCAGCTTATTCTACAAAGAGATAAAGCATGGAAAGAATAGTGCAAGAATAAAACACAATATGCCTACCAAAATTTTGGATAGCTCAGAAACTGTACCAAGATTCTTGTTAAATCATAATGTAGTAATCTACAGCAAAAGCACCAAACAAACCCCAAGTGTTTTTGCTCCCCTGAAAATAACTATTACACACTAGCCATACCAGTACACCCTGTCCTTCTACTTCAAACAACAGAGAGTCTGTTGCCACTCAGTTAAGCACTCTTTTTATCCAGTCATTTCTATCACTTATCAATTACCACCTCAGTTCACCTCTCCAACTTCCATCTATTCCCTAAAGCACCACTCTGTTTTAGTTTTCAGCCCATTTCAACATCAACCATAAAAAAATACTAGCCAAATTAAAAGAAACGGTAAAAAAAAAAATGATTAGCCAAATTAAAAGCAACAACCATAGCTGCTGATAACCTTCCCATTGAGTTCCTCAAAATAGGTGCAGAAGCAGTATGCTTTCCTGTCTCTATTCTGATTGTCCAGTCAGTAACTGAAAACCATGTCCTATCCATTTGAAAAAAATCCATTATACCCCTTCATAAAAGAGGCACTTCAACAGAGTTACCAAACTATAGACCTGTTGCTGTCCTTTCATCCCTCTCTAAAATCTTCAAGACTTTCGAGGATTTTTGATTTATTCACTCTCAACTTATAAAACATGTAATCAAACAAAACCTCCTCTTCAACGCCCAGCACGGTTTCAGGCCCATCCACAGTACTACTACTGCTCTCCTCAACTTTACCAACATAGTAAACCAATACAGAAATGAGGGCAGTCTTGTTTCTTCACTTTCCCTTGACCTTTCCAAAGCATTTGACACAGTATCCCATCAAAAGCTTCTTTCTGAAGTTGCAATTCTAGGTCACATTTACCCCTCCCTCTCCTGGTTTCACAGTTATTTATGCAGTTGTCAGCAGGCCAATAAGTCCTAAGATGATTACCAAGCCACAGCAATGGGGTAATCGCATACCTCTCAAGTGTACCTCCTTACGAGGAATGTACCTCATTTGGGATCTTAAAAAGTTCATGTTCCTCAAAGTTCCACATTGAAAGGTTCTAGCACATATTCTTTGTTCGGAATTTGTTAACCAATATCCATGGAAAATAGAAATAAATCATATTCATTTAATTAAAATATCTTTTTTATAAGTAAAACCAGCATATTTTAACCATCCTATGACCCTCCTAGTTGAAGTTGTCAGTAAGCCATTAGTACCACATTATAAAGGCTGGTGTTCCTCATTTCGGGTATGTAAGGTTGAGAGCTATGGGTAATCGGAATATAGAACACGTTGCCCGCAGTGTAAGAAAGAATATTTTTATTGTTAAACGGTTTCATCCACTCAGAGACTTTTCATCAGAACAAATCAAACAAATTAATTACACATTTTATAACAGCAGCTACAACCTTATTAGTTGCATTACCTTAATAATCATTATACCATTTCCTCCCACATAAACAAACATATCACAATAGCTAATGAAGTATTAATATTAAAACCACGTTGTAAAAATTAACACTCTAAAATGCTAAAACTTTTATATATGTAATACCTATATGTGATAGTATGTAAAGTGCAACAGGTCAAAAAGTCAAATTGAAAACTATATATAAACAAATTAATTCATAATTCTAGTAATAAAATAATTTCTGAATGAATGCCTGATAGCACTATATATGTTCAAATAGTTTAATTAAATATATTTCAAGATATGTAAATATCAAAATGGCTTAAGGGAACAAAGAAACAGGAATTTTTCAAAGATTGACTGATCTTAATTTTAAAACCAGGGCTATGGAAACATAGTCATTCAACCCTGGAAAATTAGTGGCATTAAGTTTTAACTGCCACAATAACTCGTATGATATTATATTATAATTTCCCATTGTCCACCTGTTGGGTCACAGTTCACCTGTTCTAAAACAAAAAAAAAATGAACTCTTCCTGCATTTCAGAGAATGTTTGTATAAGGCATTAGTTTCCACTTTGTTCTTGATATAGTTTAAATGCTTATAATTTCTTCTCCTCTGAACTCTTTCAGTTTTGCCTACATAAGATGATAAACCTGTCTTACAAGATGCCAAATATACAACCCCCCCCTTAAGCAGTTAAAATATTTTTAACTTTTCAACACTACGTCTAGCAATAGGAAGACTTGTTGTGCCACTCTTAGATACAAAGGGACACTGTTTGCACATTACACATTTATAAGTGCCCTTGGGTTTGTTATATTCTTAATAAACTTTTATTTTGTTATCTTTCTCTAAAATCTCCTTATGTCCTCTGTTATGAGTAAATGTAAGTGGTCCAGAAAATACTTCCGAACTATTGGTCATTTTCAAAAACATCTGCAAATGTCTAAATGTAATAATCTGTATTTCTTTCAAATCATAATTATATCTTATATTAAAGGATCTTGTATAAGTCACATTTTTATCATTATGTGTATTCACATTCTTATCAACTATATTCTCATCACTTTTCCCTGGTAGTGGAACATATTTTTCACCCTATCCATGTTTTACCTCATCTGTAACCTTTCTCACTAGGTTTAAAGAGTAACCCCTCAAAAGAAGAAAGTATTTAATTTTTACATTTTCATTCAGGAAGTCTTCATGTAAGGAGGTAATCCTAGCTGCTTGTACTAATTGTCCCTTAATTATATTCCCTTCTGATGGAGTGGATGTTCCATAATTTAGATATAAATTTTCCATTAATTACATCCTTTTGAATAATCACATCTAGATAACTGATTTCATTCACACTACAGTTAATGGTAAATAAAAAAAAAAAAAAACAAATTAATAGTACCGTTAAGATATTAGAAAAGGCCACCCAACTTCTTTTCAGAATCATTCCATATAAGAAAAATGCCATCCAGAAATCATACACGTGATGTGAAGGAACTATATCTAGACTTAACATATTATCATTCCCAGAAGCACAAAACCATGTTAGCATATATGTAGAGGTGCATACTGAGCCCACATCATCACCATTCATTTGTTTATAAAATTCTCCTTCAAAATAAAGAAAATTATTTGTAAGTACCAGTTCCATGCACTCAACAAGTATTTTTAAATCACTAGCCTTCAGAAATTCACATTCAAGTAAAACCTTTCAAACTATTGCAACACAAGATCATGGGGAATAACCGGGAGTAAATCAGCAATATCAATAGTAGGTAAAAATTATGTTGCCTGATATAAATCATGTCATTTTTGTCAAAAAATCCAATGAATAGATGAGAATATGTTTATTATCATGTGTAAATAGTTTAAACATCTTGTTGATATAAACAGCAAGGGTATATGTTTTTGAACCAGCTGCTGCAATGATACATCTCAAATGGGGATTATTAATAGCTTTATGGACTTTGGGAATTCTAAAAAAATCAAAGTGTTGTTAATTACTCCTTGCATAAGATTGTCATATAAAATATGATCTGATTTCTTATATACAACATTGACGTCATTCACCCAATAAAAATATTCTTTCTTAACATTGTGGGCAATGTGCTCTATATTCTAGTTACCCCATTGTCGTGGCTTGGTAATCATCTATGGAGCTATTGTTTTGATTTACTGGTTATTGTTACCTCCTGGTTTGACCACAGTATTACTTGGTTAATTGTCAGCAGGCGACTAAATGGCAACAAAACCTTTCAGCATTTTAGCCAATCTCTGTTGGTGTTCCCAAGGGTCAGTACTCAACCCCCTTATATTTAATATTTTCATAATAAACTTCATACCACTTCAACATTTGCCACTCTCGTACAGTACGCCTACAATTCAACCCTTATCTGCTCTGCCTCATCCATAAAAAAAAAAAAAAAAAAGACCATATGAAATCATTCAAAAATTTTTCACTGGTATTGAAGTATGGCTAAAAAGATTATGCTATTTACTCCAAAACAATACTTTAACCAGAAATACACATTTCATATTACCTGAAGAAATAACACAATAATAGAAACCATAAGCCATACTAAACTACTTGGAGTCATAACAGATGACAAACTCAGATTTGATCACTACATGTTCCAAGAAAATTCACCAAAAAAAACTGCTCCCTCTATAGAGCCAAACACTACCTTACAGATTAAGCAAGGATTACCTTAGCAGCAACATACCTCCTTTCTGTATTCCTCTATTCTTACAAATATCAGCACTATGTATAAAATTAAACTAGCCTCATGCTACTACAAAATAGGTAAATTTGCAACCAAACAACCTTATAAAATACACCACTGCCTCGCATTAAAACAATTAAACTGGCTTAAACTCTCAAGTCAGTTGATATACTTGCAACTAATCATTGTTCGCAACCTATTGTACTGTCCAGACAGATGCCTAGCATTAAAAAATACTCTGCTCTACTCTATTGTACTATTCACCCAGAAGAGACCTTCAGTGCAGCAGTAAACTCTTATGATGTATCAGTACGACATTCAACACTGCTGGAGACTCTCTCTCTCTACTCCTCATTGAAGAATAGTTTCAAAACTTTGTTTAAACACCTATGCTAAAGATGTTCTTCCTGCTCACCTGGGAGTAGCTTTACTCAGAGTACTTTTCTCCAACTCTTACAGCCATTTTGCTCCCCTGTCTTTTGTACCTTATCACTCCTCATACTACACTAATTTCCTAAACTCTTACTCTTCCTTCTCTCACACCCCACCACTAACTACCATTCCTCCTCTGTCCATTTATCTTCCTGCTCATCATAATATCTCATTTCATGTCTTTTATCATCAATTTTTAAGCTGTATTACTACCCGTCTGTAAATTATTACTAACCTGAAAAGCACCCCAGTTTGATCTTTTCTTTGCAGCCATCATACTATAAATACATTAATTGTCATTGAATTTTATTTTTCTATTCAGTAATTAGCTAATTTATGTCAATTTCTCTTTTTTGTGTTAAAATGGTATGTTCATGTAAGGAATATTTAAAAATCATGTAAATAAGCTCGTGTTTAGATGTTTTTACCTTGCAATTATAAATGTGCATCGTGTATAACTTAAATGTGTAGCTTTTCTACCTGGGTCTCCTCTGAAAATGGGTTTTACCCATCTTGATTTTTCTGGTCAATAAAGAGAAGGAAAGTATTGGGTCAGGGAGTTCCTGAAAGGTGGGAAATTGAAAATAAGGTTGAGAAGATTGTTGAAAAAATCCTTCCAGCACTGAATTTATTCCTTGAAGATGTTCATTGGCATATCCAGCTAGATGAAGTTAACAGACTACTTTGTTGGTAAAATATATTAAGGTTGTTAAGGGTGTTTTTACTTAACAATCCATAGGATAACAATCAAATGGGACTACAGTCTGTATTTGTAGCTCCCTCTTGTGGTTCTTTTGAAAGGCATTTGACAAAACACATGAGCAGCTGCAGCTGAGTAAAAGCATGAAGTTCTAGATCTTCTTAGCCAGCCTGAGACTCTTCATACCAGTAGTGTCTTCATCTGTAACAGAAGCCAAGGCTGAACTTAAAACAGTTGGAGTAATAACACAAAATATAAATATGGTGAGTTATAAGTAGAAGATTGCCACTTTCCTAAATGTAGTTATGTATCTTTTATGACAAATTGGGTGCAGAAATATTTGTTGTGCAAGTGACCAATGTAGTCAGTTAAGTGACACAAGCCTATGGGGTGCAGCTCCACATTTAGCTTTGTGGCTTTAATGCCATTATAACTGTACAGATCTGTTTCTCTTTTTTATCACTCCTCATTATTGTTCTAATTAATTTGGTTTTGTAAATTTGGTTAAAAGTGCATCTTGCTGTGGTATTTTACCATAACTAGTGTGGAAATAATTGATTTTAGAAGTTATAGTTTTAAGCTAAGGAAATATGACATACAAATTATGCTAAAGTTAAACAAATAAACCTCTTGTTTTGCACCAGATACAAATAGATTCCACACTTCTTTTGGAAGAGTTCAAATACTAGCCTAATAGTTAAGATGGTGCAAAGTTTTATGTGCCTTCAAGAAATAGTTTGTCTGAAGGCAGATATCTTTAAGATGTGGGTTATGGCTTGGATTCAGAATACATATCGTAAACTAGATGCCACATATAAAGGGAGAGTTCATGCAATAATAAAGGGTCTTTGTTTAATGTGTGTAGTAAATCATCTCCCTGGTACGTAAGGGAGAATAATACAACTGTGCAGTATTCTGAGACTGGTCATGTTGGTGGTTTTTATATGCAAAATATACTAATTATTATAATTTCTTAAAGCAGCTGTAGGACTGCAGACTTTAAAAAAATACCAGTGATACAGGATGGAGGTTGGAATGTTGCTTTAGATCCTGAGAACAAGAAATAAAAATGCATTGAGATACTACTTGCTATGTAGTATTTTATTTAAAAAAAAAAAAGTCATTGGCAAATAATACTATATTTACAGGTGCATAATAAACTCATAAGAGAAAGAAAATTACCCATCATAGTGATTAATTTTTTTGTAGGATACATTTATTTTTACTTCATTTGCCTTCACTTAATTTAATTCAGATCGATACACTCTGTACTTTACAGACTTCACAGCTCTAGTATTAAAATTAGATTGTACATCTAACATCCGTCACTATAATTAGAAAATGTTAATAATGACTTTTCTTGTTGGTTCCTCAGTTCAGTTTTTTTGACTGAAGTAAGTTGCATCTAATAATGCTGTGCGGCTAATCATTGTTTTACTTAAGAGAATGCTGTTTTTGCAGTATCGTTAATTAATCAAATTGCCTGTATCTAATAGGCAATTAAACATTAGGTAGAAGTTTGTTGAATAATAGTTGGAAGTACTAACTACACAAATTGAATTATCCCATATACAGATTAAAACACATCGGTGCATTAGGACAAAGAGTTTGTGAAAAGCTGACAAAGTGTAATGGAACAACTATAATGTTTGTTATATGTGTGTACTTGGTACTTATGCTGATAAAACTTTATAGCCTAGTAGTGAAACAAGTGCAATTTTAAAAATGTGTCCATGAGATTCTCATAGATCTAGGGGAAGTTTCTCAAGACCATATTGTGTAGTCTTGTGTAACAATATATCTGTAGAAAGAGACCTTGAAAGATATGTGATTAAAATGTCTCTCTCCACACACTGTTGATTTGACCTGTGTTCCTTTTCAGTTTTGATGCAAGTGGTGTTATTAAATAAAGACAAATTACCCATGTATGACCAGATAACCAAATTATTTTATTAGATTTTTAGTAACAAATCAGCACCTTACTTAATCTGTATGTTGTATTAATTTTGATAACACATTGGAATATAACCCTTCAGAAATGGCAAGGATTACTCTGATTAAAAAAATAAATAAGTAAATTTGGTGATTCCTCAGCAGACAGATATTCTTTCTGAAGAAATGTCAATGCACTGAAGTCTGGAGCTACATGAAAAAGCCATCTGTAACAAAAACAAAAGGAAAATGAAAGTGCTTGCCGAGTATTTGCATATAGTAAGCCACCTTTTTTAAATAGTGTGAGACAGAGAAACAAGGACTTCAGGTTACCCAAGCATCTGTGCTTCATTGCACCTGATTAAAACAAGTTCTATAGAATATTGACTATGTATTGTAAAAAAAAATTTAAATTAATACAAGCCATAGTTAAATTCATGTTCCCCCTTATTACTATGCATTTTGTCTTAGATGTTGTGTGACAGATGCAACTAAGTTGCTTTAGTTTTCAGTAATGGGGAATTGAGAGGGGTAAAATAAATTGGGTGGTACATGACGTTTTAATAGCCTGTGTTTCAGCAAATAAAAGTCTTTGATCTACTTGACTACAATAAGTAGTACTAGTACCACAAATAGCTCTGAAAGGAAATAATTTTCTAGGTCCTTATATTAGTGTTATTCAAAATATTACGTAGATATAAATTACATGTTATAACCATAAATGTAGAAGTGAGGGGAAAGATGTGCAAATGTTTGGGTACTGTATTTCTAGTTGTGGCAGAACTCTCATTAGAACACATTGTAAAGGAATTCATCATGCCTGACATTGTATTTCACAGACTTTGTTTAGTGTATAAATTTGAGGGTTTTTTTTTTGTTAATATACATACATTATGGAATGAGTTTGGTTGTTTTAAACCCCTTATTAGGGCAACGTGAAAGTTCTTTTATTGGATTTACCTTAGCATTTCACAGAATTTGTGACTTAGGATATGAATGCGCACTAATTATGGAATATTCAAGGCCATGAGCAGCATTTAAACATTGTAGGCTGGATCCAAATAAATTCAGCTAGATTATCCACGTATGGGATTTACTTCAGCTGTCATACTGGTTAGTGTTGTTGTTACTATAGTTACCCATTTGACATTTTTAGATGCATATATCTTTCTCTTTCCTAGGTGGATCAGGTCCCTCAGTACGTATTTCCTGATCAAGAAATGTATCACAGTGAGACAATTCTAGAAATCTCACAAAAATAAATATGCACCATGCTGTACACACAAAGCAGCCACAGCTTAGAAAGAAAGTCAGTTAACTCTGGTTCATTGCATACTAGGGGAGAGCCTCTACACCTCCTTTCATGTGGAGCTACCCACACTTACACGTTTTTAGGCAGAGGTCTTTATTGTACAGAAAAAGACAATGGAACCTTCAGGATTGCATGGTAGCCACATAAATGCCTTTAAACACTGCTTTAAGGGGGAAAGCTTATTTTTTTCATGTTCTGTGACAGGTATTCATTATTTCACTCATCATTCCTTTCACATTAGTCACGTGCATTTATCAGATTTGTAGTTTAAGGATTTTGAAGTGACAGTCTGACATCCAACTTTTGGAATACATATGTATTTTAAGGAGTATGTTATATCCTAGTATGTCCAACTTTTGGAAAATGCTGGATGACAAACAGTGCATACTTCCTGGCACAGCCAGCCTTTGCAAGTACCTTTGGATGGTGAGTAGCACACCCACCCTTTCCAAGTGCAGGTGTATGGCAAGCAGCACAATCCGCCTTTGCTAATCCCTGTGGATGGTGATTAGTATGCACCTCCTCACATGCCTAACCTTTGCATGCCCACATGGATGACAGACAGTACATATTTCCTCATACATCTGACCTTTGCAAGTCCCACATGCCTGACAAGCAGCATACATTTCCTTGCAAGCCTACTATTTTGCATGCCCAGCCTTTGCATACTTGCCTGGATGACTAGCAATATCTACTTCATCACTCATCTAACCTTTGTTGTAGTTACTTCTGACAAATAAGTTGTAGTGCATATCGCATATATCGGGGTAAAATAAAATGCATTACTGCTGTGTTCATAAAATTATTATACTTTAAATGGAATGCATATTTTAAAGTTAATTTTGGGCCAGTTCATTTCTTGTAGAGTGATTAAGAAAATATATTTATCCCATGTCTGATAAATCAGGTCCTGAAATAGCAAGGAACATTATAATAAAACCACCCCATACAGGGGAATGATCTGTACCCTATTCATTAACAAAGGTTACAGTACAAGGTTGTGTACACATAACTGAATCCTCAGTGGGCATTCTTGATATAGTAATATAACAGTGTGCATCATAATGTGTAATAAAAATATATCTGTCAGATATGGAGATCGTGAAATGCATTGCTTATATATTTTAACTTTGCTTAGTGCATTTATAAACTTATAGGGGTGTCAGGATAAGTTACTTGTGTGGTTTAAATAGTATTGAAGTTTGCAAGTTTACTGAGTGCAGGCGGTGTTGAAGTTAGTGTTTTTAATTGAAGGCATATAGCAATATAACAGTTGCAATTAGTAACAGCACCCATAAGGGAAGCTGTTGTTTCTTCTTCCCCGTAATTCCCTGCCATGTAGAACCTTCTACATAATTTCAGTGGGAGTTAAAGGGAACACCAGCTCCACCAACAGAACTGAAATCATAGTGCTTTTTCATTTTTTGTACTCTGCTCAAGCATTGATTCGTTCTATGTGATACTGTGCTTGTGCTTAAATACTAATGATATTCCTAAACACGTTATATAGCCTATTTGTAGCTGTCTGTAGTATACGTCACATACACCTAGGGTATTGTATTTTAAAACATTACCTTTCATTCCAAGCAAAGACTAGGTGTGAGATATGGTTGGCAGAATTAAACCTTTATATATCAGAAATGCCACGCCAGTAGACCATCTTCATCAGTACTTCTGAACTGTTTCTAAACTACCACACCACATCATTAGCTTCCATAACACTTTACAGATTTAAACATTGCAGTTAGATTAAGTCAAAACAAGTATAGTCAGCATTTGTAGTGCACACACTTTGGAACTGCCTGATTTGTTACTCTCATAAAAATGTTCAAAATTATTCCTTCACTATGCCCTACCATACATAATCTGAAGTTGTTTGATGTGTTTTTTCAAAATGACCAGTACAGTAATTTTTCTTCACTTAACATGTACTAGGGGAATTTCCACAGCTTTTCCCCACATGACAGGTAATTTGATGCTTCAGTGATTTGTAATTTATTGCTTTTATTTCTGCATTAAAAGTACAGTTAGGAAATTCAACATAATTTTGCTGTACATGCTACTTGCTTTAATTTTTTTTTTGTGATGCATACTTCACAATACAATAACCTTTCTTTTCTCAACGGTTTAGTGTATTCACTGCATGTGTTGGTAAGACGCCTTGAAGTTATTTTGTATCACTTTGCCAAAATACTTGGGAGTGCTTGTCATTCTGCCACCATTTGAATTGTCATATATTTCTTTATTAAATTTGGTTTAACAAGAAGTTATACTTTCTCATTGTTACTTTGCACTGCTTTTAGCTTTTCTGTGCATCTGGCTGTGCCAAAAAGTCTTTCTTTCACTGCTAGTGTTTGGTTAAGAATTTAATTTTAGTTTCACTGTTGGACTCACAGTAACTAAATAAAATAACAATTTGTCAAAACATAGAAAAACAGCAGTTCCTCTTGATTGTGTTTTACAGGCAGGGGAATTAACTCACAGTGGATCTGCACTTAGAGGTAGTGATGTGAGAATCAAAATATATTATTGTTTGATGTAGTCAGACCAAACTTTGCTCACATTGTGCACCTGTGTAATATTTACAAACACTTTGAGAATCACTGTGGTTTCAGTGCAATTTATTTGGCATTGCTACAGGTTGTTGCAGCATTAGTGGATGAACGGTGTTAGTTAAAAAATTTAATATTGTGGTGAGTGTCACTGTAATGTGTTGAGCATTTTCACTTTGTTCCATGTTGTATAGGTGCTTGGGGGATTTTACCTCCTCTTAAAGTTTTTTTAAGGTTTTTAACTTGCTGGTTTCCAAAAGATGAATATCAAAAAAACAGCAAGTTGATGGAGTTTACTTCAATCGCTTGTAGGCAATCTAGTTTATATACAGTAAAATATCAGTAATGCAGTGGATTCTGGTCTTGGAGCCGCAATGGCCTATCTGAACTTATCAAAACCTTTGATAGCATGCCACGCTGTTATCATTCAAGTTATACCACGATTTCTGTCAGTCCGTTATATTGTTAGATGGGTGACAAATTGGTTATTCCATAGACATCAAAGGCTAGCAACTACTGTTCAGATTTGGAATAGATTCAGGCTAGAGTCTTACAAAAATCTGTTTAACATAGTTTATTTTAGGCTGCCTAATGTCAGAGTTCTGTTGGCAAACAAAATATGCTGATAATATCAATATTGGAGCCCTTGTGATATGCCTTGACAATATAGATACATTTAACACTTATATTGGAAAAGTTATTTGGTTGAAAGTACATGGGTTGCATATTTAATAGAAGTAAATGTGGCATTTTTGTTTTTGGTAAAGCATCTTTGAGAACTATTATGGTTGTTTAAATGTAGTTATTAAGGAAATGGACAACCATATAGATTTAGGAATTGTCAATAATGAGCGGACAGGTGATCCGCTGTGGCAACCCCTAACCGGGAAAAGCCGAAAGAAGAAGTATGTAATTACTGGAAATAAAAATCTATCAGAAAGTAAAAGGACAGATAGTCTGTAGTTAGACCTTCAGAAGTATTCAATAGCTGAACAGTTTTCCCCACTCTTGAATCATGATGCAATTCCTACAACAATATCCAGGTTCACTGGCTGTTATCCATGCAGCTAGCAAGATGCAGAAATAGTAGGATCCATTAAGTGGATTTTCAGAGTTAAAATACTTGTAGCATAGGTGTCTTTAGCTGAATTGACTGGTTGTACATTGAAGTATTACAAAGTTAACATCATGTAATCTCATACATTTTAAATTGTACTCATTCCAGTTATGTTTACCAGTGAAAATACTGATTGATTTTCTAATAGTTTTATGTTGTTTGTCTTTCGGCTTTTTCCCGGTTAGGGGTCGCCACAGCGGAACTCCAGTCCGATAATAATTGGCAGTAGATTTTCACGAACGCCGTGGTGCCAGCTCGACGTCCAACCTTCAACAAAGGCATTTTCTAATAGTTTTATAAACATAAGAAATGTTTCCATTTGCAATTAACTTTTAGAAACTAACTTGTATAATTAACATGAAAATTAAATAGTTTATCTAATTCCACATAATATCTATTTCTTCTTTGCTTAAGAACCCAACATTAGTCTTACGATAATGACAGTATAAAAAACAACTTGTCAGGTCTTTTTTTTCAGTGTTGGGATACAGAAGGAAAATCAACTTTTTTTTTTTTTTTTTGCTCATGGACCTGGAATAGAAGCATAGATTTAAAAACTAAATCCAGCCAACTGTATCAATTTGGTAATATCTTAATCTGTTTACGTCTTGTGTTTAGAACTCTTTCTACTATACTTCCATCTTTAAAACACGATTTGCAAAGAAATTTAGCAACAGCATGATAAGACTGATGACCTCTTACCAGTTATGATTTTTTGTTTTACTTAACTATAGATCTGTAAGAATAGACCCATCCTCTCTAACAGTCATCCACTTTCCCCTACCTGTGGCATTGCTGGGATAGAATTATTTTCTTTTTCATCATTCTGATCCTTAAGTATATTTCAGCATGCCATATTAGCGATCTTTATGGTATTGAAGTAGCTGAAAAACACCGGAAAAATGAGCCACACAGCATCATAGAAAATTAAGACATCTACATCACATGGGATCACCATTACCAAGAGTTCAAAAAATAGATGCAGAAAACCAGATATAGTGGTCCATGAAAAGAAGACTAAAGTAGCATTGATCATTGAAATTGCTAAACCCAGTGACTACAGTGTCTTGTGTATGGAGAGAGACAAAATCATAAAACATCGGAGGGTCCAGTGTCCTATCGGGCTAGAATCCGCCACATAACACAAGCACTGGGTCACTCCACGGCAAGTACAAATATGACACAGTCATTGTCCATGCTGGTGTGAACGACCTGAGACGTACCTCCCTGGACTACATGAAAAGAGACATAGAGGAGCTATCTGATTATGTAGCCCAGGCAGGTATGACCCTGACCCTGAGCAGTATCCTTCCTTCACCAAGAATGATGCCACAATATAGAGACAAGATGATCAGCTTTAACAATTGGCTTAATTGCTGGTGTCATTCAAAGGGGATCCAGTGTCTGTCTGCTTGGGATGACATGCTTGACAAGCCACGCTGCTTCGCAAGGGACGGCTTGCACCTGTCACCCCTGGGATTCCGGATATTGGCTAAGGCTCTTGCCACCCCCATAGTGCCTTGAGTAGGCAAAGCTCAAATTCTAAACCTACCACCCTAGAAAACAAAAATGGGAAGAAACTGAGGGTAATGCTGCTCAATGCCAGAAGTCTAAATCTCAAAATGCACGCACTCGAGGCCCTTCTCAGTATGGAGAACATCGATGTCTGTGCTGTAACTGAAACCTGGTTCAAGACTCCTGAGAGCACCCTGGCACTATTAGGTTTTACCTCATATCATGCTCCGCCCCAAAACCCGGACCACACCACAAAAGGAGGGGTGTATCCATATTCATAAAGGATACCCACACCTCCAGGTTGGTGGCAACGCATCAAGCTCGGAAACCATCCAGGTGCAACTAACCATAGGCAAAACTGCTCTACAAATTGTAGCATGCTACAGGCCATCCTCTCAAACTCAGGAACCCCACACAGCCTTCCTGAAGACACTGGAGGGTATAAATGTATCTACAAACACCATCATATTGGGTGACTTCAACTACCCGAATATAGACTGGGAACATTACTCAAGCACTAACTTTCTAGCCCAACGGTTCCTGGAGTTCATAAATTCAAATGCCATGGAACAGCTAGTCACTGTTCCCACGAGAGGAGAAAATATACTAGATCTCATTATCACAAACATGGGGACAAAATGCTCCACACAGGAAGTATATCCCTCATTGGTGAGATCTGATCATAAACTAATCTCACTGGAAATCCACATCCCGCCCCACCCCAAACAAAAAGACCACAGTGAAGAACTTCTCTAAAGCAAACTTCACACTACTCAAGACTGGTGTGGTATCCTTCAAGGCCCCTGAGCCAGTGGAAACCACAACCCAAGCTGGAAGCCCTTACAAATGCCTTCTATGAACACCTCCAGGACTGCATGGATCAGGCAATCCCAAATAAAACCAAGACTCTTTCCACAAAGGGCAAACGTCCAGCCTGGTGGACCCCAGCCATTAACAAACTTTACAATAAGGGGAGAAAGCTATTACATGATAGAACAAAATCCATAAAAGGGAAGTCACCCCTGATCATTATTAGTAAAAAATACTGAGCACTCATAAAATCAACTAAGGCCAATTTTGAGAGAAAAATTGCCATGGATTCAAAGGACAATCATAAGGCCTTTTTCAGCTATGTTAGGAACCTGGGTGGAAACTCCCAGATATGCTCAGAATTAAATGATACAAAAATCACTGAACCCACAGACATTGCCAACATACTGGCAGACAGGTTCAGTGCAAACTTCACCCCCCCCTCCCCCCCCAAAGGAGAGATAACTATCCCAGCGGAGTGTAGCCTCCCAGACATCTCAAATGCGCAGGTGAAAGCTGCTCTCTCTAAAGCTAAAATCACAGCATCAATGGGACCGGATGGTGTCCCTGGCTGTGTGCTACACGAGCTAAATGAGGAATTAAACCCGCACATAAGGCAGCTGTTTAATCTCAGCCTTACCACAGGATACGTGCCCAAGGAGTGGCGTACGGCAACTGTGGTCCCACTCCACAAAGGCGGTGCCACTACGGACCCTGGTAATTACCGCCCCATAAGCTTAACAAGTCTAGTCTGCAAAGCTATGGAGAGGATCATAATGGAGCTCATAAACAAAGATATAGGGGACTTGCAGACATTGGACCTGACCCAGTTTGGCTTTGTCAAGGGCAGATCATGCCTTTTGAACTTGGTTGACTTCTTCGAAACAGTCACCAAGGCCATTGATGAGGGAAAGGCAGTCCATACAGCCTACCTTGACCTTGCAAAGGCTTTACACAATACCCCACTCGGTATTGTAGAAAACTTACCAGCTTAAATGTAAACCCATATGTCACAAGATGGGTTGCAAACTGGCTTAAGGACAGAACCCACAGGGTTAGAGTTGCTGGCGCTATGTCAGACTCCAAGCCGGTCACAAGTGGTGTCCCACAGGGCATGGTCCTTGGCCCCCTATTGTTCGGCATCTACTTCTCAGAAGTACAGGCCAACATGGGAGGACTTTGGCTGACAAAGTTTGCAGATGACTGCAAACTGGGCGCCATAGTGGAAAGTGCATCGGACACGGATATCCTTCAGAAGGGAATCATGGAAACAGATAGCTGGTGCCAGTGCCATGGCATGAAGTTAAACACCAAAAAATGTATAGTCATACAATTTGGGAAAAACAAGGTAACCCCAAGCTACCATATAGGTGGCAATCCACTAAGCACAGAAGAGGTTATCAGGGACCTGGGGACCCAGGTTGACAGTGGCCTTTCTTTTGACACTCACGTTGCTAAAGTGGTTAGAAAGACCTTCTACATTGCCCACCTGATCATGAAGGGATTCACATCCAGATCTAGTGAGGTCATTGTTCCCCTGTACTCTTCACTTATCAGACCAATGATCGAGTACAATGCCCCATTCGGGATGTATCTCACCCGACATCTGCAGCAATTGGAGAGACCCCAAAAGTTCCTCACCAAAAGGATAAAGGGACTCCAAAATCTGTCATATGCTGCCAGATTGAAGAAACTTCAGCTCTATTCAGTCGCATACCGTCTGCTCAGAGGTGACATCGCCTGACATACAAGGCCATGTCCAACCCGAATTAATGGACATGCTCCACCTCAAAAAATCCAAATCCACCAAAACCACTAGAGCAAGCGACTTAAACCTTAGCATGGATATAAATAGGATGTGCTGGATGGATAGATTTATCACTCAGAGACTCCCTATGCTGTGGAATAAAATCCCGGTCCATGTGAGGCAGAGCACCTCGCTGGCTCTGTTCAAGAGAAATCTTGACCTGTGGATGGGAGATCGTAGGTTTACCCCGGGAATCATCTCTGTGTCACTGCTGGACAGAGGCACAACAAACTAATGGGCACAGTATTTTTTCATATAAGGGTGGTAAGCCACAAAACTTTGGGCTAGGCTTATAAATGCCTTAGGGCAGATAGCCTAGTATAAACCTATGAACCTATGAAAATACTTGGGAGTGCTTGTCATTCTGCCACCATTTGAATTGTCATATATTTCTTTATTAAATTTGGTTTAACAAGAAGTTATACTTTCTCATTGTTACTTTGCACTGCTTTTAGCTTTTCTGTGCATCTGGGTGTGCCAAAAAGAAGTCTTTCTTTCACTGCTAGTGTTCGGTTAAGAATTTAATTTTAGTTTCACTGTTGTTGGACTCACAGTAACTAAATAAAATAACAATTTGTCAAAACGTAGAAAAACAGCAGTGCCTCTTGATTGTGTTTTACAGGCAGGGGAATTAACTCACAGTGGATCTGCACTTAGAGGTAGTGATGTGAGAATCAAAATATATTATTGTTTGATGTAGTCAGACCAAACTTTGCTCACATTGTGCACCAGTGTAATATTTACAATCACTTTGCGAATCACTGTGGTTTCAGTGCAATTTATTTGGCATTGCTACAGGTTGTTGCAGCATTAGTGGATGAACGGTGTTAGTTAAAAAATTTAATATTGTGGTGAGTGTCACTGCAATGTGTTGAGCATTTTCACTTTGTTCCATGTTGTATAGGTGCGCAGGGGGGATTTTACCTCCTCTTAAAGTTTTTTTAAGGTTTTTAACTTGCTGGTTTCCAAAAGATGAATATCAAAAAAGCAGCAAGTTGATGGAGTTTACTTCAATCGCTTGTAGGCAATCTAGTTTATATACAGTAAAATATCAGTAATGCAGTGGATTCTGGTCTTGGAGCCGCAATGGCCTATCTGAACTTATCAAAACCTTTTGATAGCATGCCACGCTGTTATCATTCAAGTTATACCACGTATTTCTGTCAGTCCGTATATTGTTAGATGGGTGACAAATTGGTTATTCCATAGACATCAAAGGCTAGCAACTACTGTTCAGATTTGGAATAGATTCAGGCTAGAGTCTTACAAAAATCTGTTTAACATAGTTTATTTTAGGCTGCCTAATGTCAGAGTTCTGTTGGCAAACAAAATATGCTGATAATATCAATATTGGAGCCCTTGTGATATGCCTTGACAATATAGATACATTTAACACTTATATTGGAAAAGTTATTTGGTTGAAAGTACATGGGTTGCATATTTAATAGAAGTAAATGTGGCATTTTTGTTTTTGGTAAAGCATCTTTGAGAACTATTATGGTTGTTTAAATGTAGTTATTAAGGAAATGGACAACCATATAGATTTAGGAATTGTCAATAATGAGCGGACAGGTGATCCGCTGTGGCAACCTCTAACCGGGAAAAGCCGAAAGAAGAAGTATGTAATTACTGGAAATATAAAAATCTATCAAAAAGTAAAAGGACAGATAGTCTGTAGTTAGACCTTCAGAAGTATTCAATAGCTGAACAGTTTTCCCCACTCTTGAATCATGATGCAATTCCTACAACAATATCCAGGTTCACTGGCTGTTATCCATGCAGCTAGCAAGATGCAGAAATAGTAGGATCCATTAAGTGGATTTTCAGAGTTAAAATACTTGTAGCATAGGTGTCTTTAGCTGAATTGACTGGTTGTACATTGAAGTATTACAAAGTTAAAATCATGTAATCTCATACATTTTAAATTGTACTCATTCCAGTTATGTTTACCAGTGAAAATACTGATTGATTTTCTAATAGTTTTATGTTGTTTGTCTTTCGGCTTTTTCCCGGTTAGGGGTCGCCACAGCGGAACTCCAGTCCGATAATAATTGGCAGTAGATTTTCACGAACGCCGTGGTGCCAGCTCGACGTCCAACCTTCAACAAAGGCATTTTCTAATAGTTTTATAAACATAAGAAATGTTTCCATTTGCAATTAACTTTTAGAAACTAACTTGTATAATTAACATGAAAATTAAATAGTTTATCTAATTCCGCATAATATCTATTTCTTCTTTGCTTAAGAACCCAACATTAGTCTTACGATAATGACAGTATAAAAAACAACTTGTCAGGTCTTTTTTTCAGTGTTGGGATACAGAAGGAAAATCAACTTTTTTTTTTTTTTTTTTTTTTTTTTTTATACCCATGGCTCATGGACCTGGAATAGAAGCATAGATTTAAAAACTAAATCCAGCCAACTGTATCAATTTGGTAATATCTTAATCTGTTTACGTCTTGTGTTTAGAACTCTTTCTACTATACTTCCATCTTTAAAACACGATTTGCAAAGAAATTTAGCAACAGCATGATAAGATTGATGACCTCTTACCAGTTATGATTTTTTGTTTTACTTAACTATAGATCTGTAAGAATAGACCCATCCTCTCTAACAGTCATCCACTTTCCCCTACCTGTGGCATTGCTGGGATAGAATTATTTTCTTTTTCATCATTCTGATCCTTAAGTATATTTCAGCATGCCATATTAGCGATCTTTATGGTATTGAAGTAGCTGAAAAACACCGGAAAAATGAGCCACACAGCATCATAGAAAATTAAGACATCTACATCACATGGGATCACCATTACCAAGAGTTCAAAAAAATAGATGCAAGAAAACCAGATATAGTGGTCCATGAAAAGAAGACAAAAGTAGCATTGATCATTGAAATTGCTAAACCCAGTGACTACAGTGTCTTGTGTACGGAGAGAGACAAAATCATAAAACATCAGGATTTGCAGGCAGAAATGAGAGCAATGTGAAAGAAAGATACCCAGTTCCAATAGTAATAGGAGCAACGGGTCTTAGAAAAAGAATCTACAATCCTATTTAGATATGTTACAAATACATGTAACGCCATACAAATTGCAGAAGGAGTCATTACTGGTCACATTACCGGTGCTGTCTGGCTGACATCAAAGATTTGAAATTGCTAAACCCAGTGACTACAGTGTCTTGTGTACAGAGAGAGACAAAATCATAAAATATCAGGATTTGCAGGCAGAAATGAGAGCAATGTGGAAGAAAGATACCCAGACAGTTCCAATAGTAATAGGAGCCATGGGTCTTATAAAAAGAATCTACAATCATATTTAGATATGTTACCAATACATGGAATGCCATACAAATTGCTGAAGGAGTCATTACTGGGCACATTACCGGTGCTGTCTGGCTGACATCAAAGATTGAAACAGTACTAATTTCATGGACTTTAATTGTACTTTGACTTGGGAATGGAGTCCATTCCCATCATGGAAACAGAAACCCAAAAGACTTGGAGAAATTAAAGAGAGCGAGAGATCTGGAGAGAAGTTGCACTGTGATATATTATGGTTATTGGAGGGGGATGACACTATGCAAACACGGAAACATTCTAGCTGATGAGTCGTCTAAACACTTGCAGTATTTTTCCTGCTGTTTTTACTTTAGCTCTAATTTTTCCCTTGTATGGCTAGTTATGACTCTGTGATTGGTGGTACAGTAAACATTGCATGGAAGTTATTTGCTTCCTTCATTGAAGTAAACCTGCAAATGCTGTACCCCCTCTTGAGGTAAACAAGGTAAAGCACCTCCAATGGCTCTCCTGTCACCATCAGAGTAGCTCGAGTGGGACATGTAATTGTAGGTGTATCTCTAATCCTGAGAGAGGCAAACAGGCTCAGTCCCCCCTCCCCCAACATTGGCTCCCCTGACGTCAGGACTGCTACTCAGTCCCAGGACATTGTCAGGGTTCTTTCTGTGTGTGTGTGTGTGTGTGTGTGTGTGTGTGTGTGTGTGTCTCTCTCTCTACCACAAAACCAACATGCCTAATAAATGCTGCCTTGCCTAATCTTCCAGTGGTGGCTATGAGCTCCAACTACCTCAGTCTGCCTGAGTGATTTATTTGTTTTGTTTATTTGGCATTTGTTTACTGGGAAAGTCTGACTAGGTCATAAGGTACCCATTTTCAACGGAGGCCCAGGGAGAAAAGCTCCAGATACATATGGTTAACAGAATGAAAAACTAGACAGACATAATAAAGTGATAAAATGCAAGCACAAATATGAAAACACATTAGTTTGTCAGGATGAGAACTTAACAGACATAATAAAGTCATAGCATTCAAGCACAAAATTTAAAAAAACTACACATTAGTTTTTCAAATTAAATAGTCAACAGACATAAAGTCATAGTGTTCAAACAAATTGTATGGAAAGCCTGATAAGAATATGCAGCATCATTACATAATAGATGATTACCATAATGATTATTAATTTTCTAGAAGTCATGAAATATGGTAACAGGTTATATTGGTGAAGGCATAGGGTAGTACAAGTAGAGAAGGGTAGGGTGTGATAGAGAGGATGGTAGGAATAGATGTGGAAAATGTATGAGTGTAACTTCAGGGGAGTATGTGTAGAAGAAGGGAGGATAGGTTCAGTTAGTAGTTGGGACAGAGAGAGTAGAAGTAGAAAAAGGTATGAGTACCTCTGCCTGGGTTCATACAGGAGCAAATCCAAGCTTTGTTGAAGTATTCTTTTATAGAGGGTTTGAAGGAGTGCAGTTTAATAACAGTTTTGATAATCAAAAGAAGGGAGTAGGGGTTTTGTTAGGAGATGTTTATTTGGAATGTAAAAGTTGCTTAATGGGCTAAGAGCAGGACAAGCTAGTGGGTGGTGGATGATTATGTGTACAGTAATTTGTACATATTGGAGGTGGAGGAGGGAGTTCAAGCCGTCTTAGGGAATATATGGCTTTACAGTGATGAGTTAAAGGGCTTGCGTTTATGGCAAATTTGGCAATTTTGTTATAGCAGCTTTCTAGTTTTTTTTTCCTTTGGGAGGTCTGTAAGTTAGTTAGAATTAGGGTCCCATGTAACGGTGAGGTCAAGAGGTAGGTTTTGACCAGGGTAATTATGGTAGCTGCTGTGAGGAAGGTTTTATTCCTGTATAGCATGCCTAGTTTTTGGTGTTTTTTTATCCTGTTTTGTATGTGTAGGTGAAACTTGAGATTTGTCATTTGTGACACCTAGTAGTTTGGTATGCTGAGCCAATTAAATTTCAGTATTGTTGACTGAAAGGATCTTGGTTTGCTTTGTTGGAGCTATGGGGTTTGTGGGTGAAGAGAAGGAGCTTTGTTTTCTTTGGGTTCAGTAGGAGTTCAGCATTGGAGAGCTATGTTTCTATGGAAGAGAAAGCCTGTTGTGTTATAGGTGAGTTAATGTGTCTGATACGCATATGATAATGGAATCATTTGCATATTGGATTAGAGTGCCCTCACAGGAGGTTATATGCAAGTTACTGATGAATACATTAGTTAGTAATGGGCCAAGGATGGATCCTTGATGTACACCTGTGGGGGTGATGTGATATGGAGTGACAGAGCCCTGCCATTTTACTGCTTGCTGCCTGTCAGCTAGGTAGCTAGAAAATCACTGAAGTGAGGAGGAGGATAGACCAATGCTGGAAAGTTCTTTAAGGAGTTTGGAGTGAGATATAATGTCAAATGTTTTTTATAAATCTAGAAATCCTGCAGATACTAGTTTGCCAGTGTCATGGGTATTCTTGACCAAGACCATAAAAGATGATAAGGCTGTTGAGGTACTCTATGCAGGTCTAAAGCATGTTGAGTGTGGGAAAGTAGGTTGTTGTGTGTAAGATGGTAGAGACGTTGTAGGTGCACACATTTTTCTAGAATCTTAGAGAGGGAGACAAGATTGCAATTGGACAAAAGTTTGTGATGTCAGTGGAGTTGCACCTCCCTTATGTAAAGGGTTAATGTGTGATCTCCACCCATAGGTTAGGGACATGTGATTAATCTATGGCTCTATTATTTAAGATGCTAACAGGGAATGCTGTTGTCTCTGCGGCAAGCTTTAGGTATTCTGGTAGGAGGTTATCTTCTGAGGTTGAGGAAGGTTTCAGTCTTTGTAGTAGTTTTTTTTTATTTGAGGTAAAGGAATGGGCTGAAAAGTAAGCTGGGGGATACTTTGATTTTTGGTTATGAGTGAGGGGTTGGTTGTGTGTGTAATGTGTGGGGTGTGTAGAGGTTAGTAGTGGGGGGGTATTAGTAGAAGTAGTGAGTTGGGTTTACTTTTAGGTTGGATATGGGCTCTACAACGTATGTGTTGAATTTGGTGGTTGTTTGAAGAGGTGGACTGTTGTGGTATGGACTGGGATTATTTTTATTACCTGGGTTGAGTAGTGGCGTTAGAGGACCAGAATTTCTTAGGGTTGTTTTTGTGGTTATCGTGAATGTAGGAATAGTATGATTTTTTTGTCATGCAATATTTGTCTTTTTGTATGATTGCAGAGTTGACTGTGTAACTGAATATTTATTATTTTTATTCTTTAGCCAGGCAGTCCATGCTTTGTCCTGGTCTTTCATTAGAATTTTACATGACTGGATGAGCCATGGGGCATGGATATTTTTATTCCTTTTATTCACTGAGAGGCTAGGGAGTTAAGAATGCTTAGGAAGGTACTGTTCAAATGTTCAACCGCATCGTTACGGGGAAGTCTTTTTAGGATGGACCAGTCTATAGCTTTTAGAGATTCATGAAATACCTCTGCTGAATTTTTGTAGGTTGGGTATAGTTTTGAACCTGTGTTGCTTTGTGAGTTGAGTGATGGTCCTGTGACTATAGGCTGGTAGGTGGTCACTTAAGGAGTCCGGAAGTGTGCCCGAGGATGAAAAGTTAGAAGGGTTCAAGACTAGTATCCAGTCCAGGGTGGAGTGTTGGATGTTATTTTTGCTATATCTGGTAGGAGTATTTATAAGTTGACTAAAGCCACAGGGGTTTGTACTGTTTGTTGGGTGGTGTGAAGTTTGTGTCTGCCAGTCGGTGTTAAAATCTCCTAGGGTAATGATTTTGTTCGAAATCCAGGCTAGAATTTTTTTTTTTTAGAATGGGAATGGTTTGCCCAGGAGGGGCGCATAAAACAACTACGCAGATGTTCTTAGATGAGTTAAGTTTTAGAAATGTTATAAGGATTTCGGCTGTGCAGAATTTTGGTGTAGTATTTGAATATGGGGAACTTTCACGTTGTTAGGGAAAATTAGGGCTAGTTTGCCACCTTTTATGTGCTCTGTCTGCTCTGATAATGATGTAACCAAGGGGAAGATTTCAGTACCTTTTATTTTTGGTTTTAGCCAAGTCTTTGTAATAGCAAGGATGTCTGGATTAGAGTGCATTAACCAGGCATGAAAGATTGTCAGTTTATTGCACATGCTTCTGATATGAAGAGTGATAAATTTTATTTTTTTTGCCTGTGTAGTAGGAGTGGGACCTGGGTTGGGGTGAATGACTCCCCTGAAGTTGAAG
The DNA here is from genome assembly GCF_019279795.1 of Protopterus annectens. NCBI lineage: Eukaryota > Metazoa > Chordata > Ceratodontiformes > Protopteridae > Protopterus > Protopterus annectens. Next base: position 187,098,240 of record NC_056737.1, on the reverse strand, counting down.
GCCATGAAAGAACGTCTAGTTGTTTTAGGAGTTTGAAGTAATTTGGGTATTTGTATTAATTTTAGGTTTGTAGTGGTTGGTATTGAGGACTTTAGGGTGGGAATAGAGGATGCTAGGTATGGAGATCAGTGTTGGCGTTATTTGGGAGAAGCTTGTTATTTAGGGGTTGAGTGGTGATGATGAGATAATAGTTGAGGTATGCTTTTGTAGTAGTGTTGTTGGAGGAGTGGTTAGGGTTGAAAGGAGGAGGAGAAACGAGAGGCATGAGTAAAACAGTATGATTGGTGTAGAGTGACATAGCTTAAATGGAAATAGAGAGGTAATTAGGGCTGTGGAGGTGAAGCAGTTATAGGGGAGTAGAGTGTAAGTGAAAATACTGTGAGATAGTAGTGTAGAAAAGGGGTGTGTGGTTGGAGTAATATGGGGGATGCTGTGTAGTAAACTGATTGGAGTGTAGTTGGAATGGGAAGGAGTTTGCAGGAGGTGGGGTATTAAAGGCTAGGGTATAATGATATAGTCAAAATAAGAAAAATACGGGTTTATTTGGGGAAAAGAAAAAGATACAATATGGAATAGATAGCTGCTTTTTGGGAGGAAGGTCTGGGCAGAGCCCATTTGTAGCAAGGCACCAGATGAAAAGCTCTAGCAATATTTCAGCTTTGTTTTGTTTATGCAATGTTTCTGATACACAAAAGTAACAGGTTACTGCAGCATGTAGTATATAGTTTTCAAGGAAGAAACCAGTATAAATACAGTATATACATTTCAAGTGTTACCACATTTCTTGAATGAACGCAAGTTAAAAGGGGAGTGAATTAGATTAACACTCAGGAGTTCTCCAGAAATGGTATGAAACAATGAACTGGTTTGACCTGTAACCTTTAACACATTTTCTTACATTCTCGAACTTCTTTTGAGTGTTAAAACAAAACTTTGTGTCACCCTTGATAGCTTGACTCGTATGCGTCTCCACTGACCCCCCTTCCACAAACTGTAACATATTCCCACACAACTTAACCTATCTTCATTCACTTTTAGAAGTTAATCCCTAACATGGATGTGCATAATGTTTAAATATCAAACATTTTGAATTATGTAGTATTTACAAAATAACCATTGATGTTCTTAGTGTTTCACTGTTGCAATCATCACATTTGGGTTATTCCTGCCAGGGTAGCCTTTGGCCGGCCCGAATACCAGAGACTTAGTATTTCTGCGTCAGTTGCTGTCGCTTGAGGACTGACGTCAGGTTGTCAGTAGTATAAAGTAAGGCAACCAACGCCATTACTTCAGTTTTTCTTGCCATGGAGCCCGAAGCAGATGCAGTTCCCACGAGTGCCAGTCGGCCGCTACCTGAGTTTTCATCTACCGAATTGAAGTTGAATTCTTCTAAAGCTAAGTACCCCGTTGGGGATCCTTTTTTTCTTACAGTAACCGATGTCAGAAAAAGTTAATTGTCTTGCCTGTGGAAAGAAAATACCACACCGAGACTTCCACTCTTACTGCGTTACATGTTTAGGCCCAGACCATAACGTCCGCTGTTGTCGCTTCTGTGCGTTTGTTCAACTGCAGAACTGTCCATCGTCGGGCCTTTATTGTAGCCAGATATCTTTGCTTACAGTCCTCGAATTCTGATATGGCTTTGGTAAACCATCTGACAGCAGATCTTCCAAAAAAACATAAAGATAAAGATAGAGACAGACTGCACAGGTCCAAACCTACCGATGACTCTTCTTTTAAGCTAGTCGTCCGTTCTCTGTGGCTCAGAGAGGTGCTTTCTCAGCCCCTGATGCCTGCTTCTGTTGATTCGCAGGCCATTACCGAGACCGTTTTGGAGTCCAGTATGCCGCAAATCTCTTCTTCGACTAAGGATCCTGCGGTCGTCTCTACGTTGGATGGGTCCAGAGCTGCTGAGCAGGCACTGGCTTACGAGAAAGTCCTTCGAACTACCGAATCTCGACACAAACTGACATCTTCTTTCGCGACTACTGTACTTTCAAAAATGACTGAGTTTCTTAGGCTCAGGGTACAAACCACACCCAAGAAACCGACAACCCACTTTCAGGCACCTGCTACCTTGCCTCAGTCTCATATGCTTAAAATGGCGGAAGACCTGATCATCCTAATCAGGGGAAGCCAAGCTACCCCCTCCAAAAGGAAAAGAGATTTGTCCCCCGTAGTTTTGTCTGAAAGAGTCAGATGAATCTGATGCCTCTGAATATGAAGACATGCAACCCTCTCCACTTATAGGATTCTGATGCAGAGGATTCCATTCCTTCAGCCTCTCCCGCAAAGGATTTTTCCTTTGGGGAAACCCTGCATGCTTTAAGGAGCATTTCCAATGAGAGAGTCAGGACTACCCTTAGTCTAAAAAGAGACTCGGGGAATTCCTAGATCTTCCACAACACAGACCCTTGGCCATCCCCCCAGTCCTGGATGTTGTGGAGGATGTTTTCCTCAAATCCAGCTTGACTTCTGATGCCCTTCCTTCAGCTCTCAGAAAACCAGACAGGTACTACAGTGTCCCTGACTCACACAAATATATTTTTAAAAATCCTACAGCTGACCCTGAGGTCATTTCTCAAGGGCCAAAAGTGATTAAAGCAACCTCTGCTAAGAATCCCACCCCCTCAGACAGGGATTCCCGAGCATTGGACAGATTGGGTAAAAAAGTATACACCTCGGCTACTCTTGCTGTCAGGGCAGTAAATTGTCAGTTCCATGTGCTGAAATTTCAGCAGTATACCTTGGAACTCCTTAAACAAAAATGTCTTCCTTTCCTGCTTGGGCAGAATCTAAAGATTTACAAGAGTTAATGCATTCTGCAAGTCAAGTACCTAAACACACCTTGCACTGTGGTTTTGACACCCTAGAAGCTTCTTGCAGGGCAGCAGTCACTGGATCTGTCATTTAGAAGGCATGCATGGCTTAAGGAAGAGCCCCTGCCAGACCACATTGAATCTAAATTGTTGAATGCCTCCTTGCACAAAGATAACTTATTTGGCACCAAGGCAGAAGAGGTTTTAAAAAAGATGGAAGAAAAAGCAAAATCCTTGCCAACAGTTAAGGATTTCTTACAGGTCCAGCCCCCTAGGTTCAGCAGCATTGTCCCTCCAAACACTGGTCCTTTCCTGCTCCCAGTAAACCAGCCAGGCCAAGGCCCCCCGGGGAGAGACCCCCCAGTCAGCAGCCACCGGGAATGCAGAGATCTAAGCAGTGGACTACCTCCACTTCAAAACAGGGAGTTCTAAGCCACCCCCTTATGGTAAGAACTCACAATGACTCACCCCCTCCCTCTGCCCACCTTCACTTACCCCTAGGAGGAAAGCTCTCCTTTCACTCAAGCACCTGGGCCACCATTACCAAGGACCACTGGGTTCTGAACATTGTGTCTCAGGGATACAAATTTTCCTTCCACACCCTTCCAACCCTAAAAGGGTTCCCAGAGCTACTTTCAAATCAGTGGGCAGAAGCTCAAAAGCAAATCCCTTCCCTGTTCTGTCTGAGGGCAGTAGAACACATTCCTGCAGAACAGATAGGCTAAGGTTTCTAATCCAGACTATTTCTGGCACCCAGAAAAGAGGGAACCTGGCACCCCATCCTCGATCTATCCATATTAAACACCTTCCCGGTGATCCCAAAATTCAAAATGCTCACCTTCCAGCAGCTGCTACTCATGCTCTCCAAGGACACCTTTCTAGCCACTCTAGATCTAAAAGTGGCCTACCTCTACATTCCTATCAGGGAATCATGCAGGAAATATCTCCACTTCAGGGCAGGATCTCAACACTCCAAGTTCTCTGTGCTTCCCTTTGGCTTATCTACTGCTCCAAGAGTTTTCACAAAATGTCTGGCTCCGGCCATTGCCTTTTGCAGACAAAAAAATATTCAGTTTACCCATACTTAGACAACTGCCTTGTTCAGGCAGACAGCCAAAAAAAGCTGCTCAAGCACCTGGCCTTTGTAAAGACCCTCCTAACCCCTCTCTAGGGTACACAGTCAATGAAAAGAAATCCAAGCAGGTGCCCACCCAAAGGATAATCTTCCTGGGAGCAAGTCTGGACACAGCATCCCAGATGGCATACCTTACACCAGAGAAACAAATTTTCTCGACAACCTACTTCTCTCAACTAGCCACCAGGCACCAGCTATCTGCAAGGAAGATCCTGCAAGCTGTGGGGTTCATGGCATCTTGCATACTACTCATTCCATATGCTAGACTGCATATGAGGAAACTTCAACGGTACCTAAAGAGCATTTTGTATCAATACTCTCAAGACCTGGAAACTCTTCTATCTATAATTCCTTGCCTCAGAAAAGATTTTCTTTGGTGGGCAACAGCATGCTCCCTCAAGGGACTGCCTTCCCCCCACCCGGACACTCACCACAGACGCATCAGACTGCTCGGGGTGCACACCTGGACAGCAGGTGCATACAGGGCCAGTGGAGCCCACAGCAAATCCCTCTGCACATTAATCAAAAAGAGATGATGGCTGTGCAGCATGCCTTGATAGCTTTCAAGCCCCTTCTCTCCACAGGGCTCTCCTGATCAAAACAGACAACACCACTGTGATGTAGTACATCAGCAAGCAGGGAAGGACCCACTCCTCCCCTTTATGCAGGCTGGCCATGACCCTTTGGCACACAGCCTTTGCCATGCAACTACACCTGTTGGCACAATTCCTACCAGGCTCTCTGAACTCTCTGGCAGACCAATTAAGCAGAAATCTTCTGGACCCACATGAGTGGCAACTCAACAGAAGTACCTTCACCCAAATAACTCAGAATTGGGGAACTCCGAAGGTCGACCTGTTTGCCTCCCACACCAACCATCAGCTTAGCAAATTCTGTACCAGGGAGGATCACTGCATGGCATGGAAAGTGGATGCCCTGTCCTTCCCCTGGGTCAGTCTGTCGGTCTATGCCTTTCCTCCACTACCTCTCATTCCCAGGGTACTGCTCAAAATAAGGGAGGAAAAACCAAGGACCATTCTTATAGCTCCAGACTGGCCTCAGCAGCACTGGTACCCCTTGCTGCACAGCCTGTCCCCACTGTCTCAATGGCATCTTCCTTGGATTCCAAACCTCCTGACCCAGAGTGAAGGGGAATTCATGCATCCCCAGTTGCAGACGCTCAGTTTGGCAGCTTGGCTTATTCCGTAACCCCAAACCAATCTGCCAACCTCAGTAAACAGATTCTGCATGTTATCCATGAGGCCAGACTCCCTAGCACCAGAAAGTCTTATGCTGATAAATGGAAAAGGTTCTGCACCTGGATCAAGGCTAAGGTTGCCAATACGGCACAACCCTCCCTCCCTCTCATCCATGATTACTTAGTTGACCTACTACACAGTGGCCTCTTTCTCAATTCATGCCTCTGCTATTTCTGCTCATTTTCAACCTAAGCAGCCCTTTTTTCACACTCTTTGATCAAACAGTTCCTAAGAAGGGCTAGCAACTTGAGGCCACCCAGAAGGGCACCAACACCAGCATGGGACCTTAACTTTGTATTGGAACAGCTCATCCTGCCTCCTTTCTAACCAGCTTCGTCTGCAATGCTAAAATTTCTCTCCTGGAAGACAGCATTCCTTCTGGCCATCACTTCAGCCAGAAGAGATTTTGAGCTGCAAGCACTCATGGCTGTGGAACCCTTCGTCATCTTCCATGCAGACAGGGTATCTCTCAGAACTAACCCATCCTTCATGCCCAGGGTGGTGTCCAGTGTGGCTCTCAACCAATCCATTTATTTGCCCACCTTTTTTCCTAATCCCTAGAACAAGAGGGAAAGGATTCTTCACTCTCTAGATGTGCACAGACAGCTCAGATTCTATCTAGACAGGACTAAATCCTTCAGAAAGTCTGATCAATTGCTGGTTAGCTTTGCTACAGGGCAAAAGGCAAAGCCATCTCCAAACACACCATTTCCAAATGAATAGCACACTGCATCCATTTCTGCTACAGACAGCATGGAAAGCCTCCCCCCAAGGGGGTCAGGACACACTCCCCCAGAGCAGCCTCCACCTCTGCAGCTTTCCTCAGAGGAGTCCCCACCAGGGACATCCTGGAGGCTGCCACCTGAACATCTGTTCATACTTTTACCAAGCATTACCACCTGCCTCTCTTCTCAAAATCCAGGGCAGGGTTTGCCTCTGCAGTCTTGCAGGGCATCCTAGCCAGCCCCTAGTTTCCTTGTCTGCCTCCACCTATTTCCTCAGCTTTGGGAATCAACCCAAATGTGATGACTGCAACAGTGAAACACGAAGAACATAGTACAGTTATGTACACTTACCATAAATGTAGATGTTTGGGTGTATTCACTGTTGCAGTCTTGGTTTCCCTCACACCATCCCCCTTTCTTTTCTTTCTTTTATTACCATTCTTCCTTATTGTTCTCCTTTCCGTACAAGGGGCATATTGGTATTTATTTTCCACTGGTGGGGTTCTTCCACCAGAGCCTGGCCTCCTACTTGGGTGCTCCTGACAGGTTAGGGTAAGAAAACCTGATGTAATAGTGTTGGCTTCCTTACCTTATACTACTGACGAACTGACATCAGTCCTCAAGCGACAGCAACTGACGCAGAAATACTAAGTCTTTGGTATTCGGGCCGGCCGAGGGCTACCCTGGCAGGGATAACCCAAATGTGATGACTGCAACAGTGAATACACTCAAACATCTACATTTATGGTAAGCGTACACAATTGTACTTTTTAAATTATCCACATTATTTAGACAGAACATAACACTTAGATCAGTATTTCCCTCTCCCATTACAGTTATCACATCATCAAGAGACAAATGATTGAGAAAAAAAGGCAGTGTCATATATCTAGTAAACCTTTTCAAGTTAACCTATAATCAATTCCCAACTTTGAATTGGGAGGAGAAAACCTTAGCTAGCCCATAGCCAAATGCCCAACTTTTCCCTTCATCTTGTCAGCAGCATGACGTCAAAGGATGAGACCCTATGACTAAGATGATGTAAGTTGAGTTAACGTCTCAGGAACTGATTCAGGAGAATGGGAGTGAGCAACCAACTCGGGTTTACTTATTGAGGGCGGCGGGGGATGCAGTAAGTGGTAGACTTCCAAGCTGTATGCATGTAAGAGTATTCATCTTTCCAGTGGATGGGAAAGTACTGCAGGATGTGACTTGGGTGAGCAAGCTCATCAGTCACCTGATGTGGGGACTTGGATCATTTAAAAAAGTATATATTGTTGCCTGGGCGGTGGCTCCTGGCAGTCATTTTCAACATCAAGTTGAGTTGATTATAGAAGAGCTGCTGGTTGGCAAGCAGTATGGATTAAAACCTGTACCCATCGTCAAGTGAAGCATTACATCAGTCACCAACAAAACATGAAAGTAAACCATGCTAAAGCAGAAAGTTCAGGTAATTAATAATACAATAAAATAACGGACTGCTTTCGCTTGTGTAACAAGTCAAGCTTCTTCAGAGTTATTGAAACATCAATAAGCAATGTTTTAAATACATAATATCAGTCTATTACAGCCAATCAATTGTAAAAAATAAAAATTAAAATTAAAGTACTTGACTCCATTAAATCGTTAAAAAGCCATTAGAACAAGTTTAAAATTCTACTAAACAATATTTCTACCTAAAATGCATATTTTTTGTGATATAATGTGTTAAAATGTCTTATGATTAGTGTTTTAAATATTGTTGCACAAAAATGTGTGTTTCTTTAAGAAAAAGACAAACATGTTCCTGTATTAGGTTGGAGAGGTTCATTTTAACAGTGCTGGTAACAAATAATTGTCTGATTTGTTTAATGTCTGAAAAGAAGGGCTGTGGTCCTGGAAATCGCAGAATTTGGACTGTTAGGTGCAAGGGAATTTTATATGTTTAGCAGCAATTCTGGGAAATGTGCTGTAGAAAATCAGATAGAACCTGAAGGAGCCTGAAACAGTCTAGAGATATTCTGCTGAGAATCCAGCAAGGAGGAGGCTGTCTGTATTTATTTTGGGGCTAACTGTAAACTGGAATAAAATACTGCAGAGTTTCTGTGTTATCCTTTGTTTTATACACAAGACATGTTAGCATTACTTAATGGCTGTTTTCTATTTCTTTTTTTCAACAGAAAGAAACAAAAAATATTTTATGGGCAAAATACCTCTGCCTGTTTGTTTTGATACAGTGTTGATTGTGCAGTGGGCAAAACTGGCACACAAATGTATATGCCAACAAGGATGCTGAGTTGACCTGCCTTTTTGGCAGCCAACAGAATTAAACTTGATAAGGTCTTACTATGTCTAGGCAGTTTAGATCCTGTGTCCCAACTCAAAAGAAACATCTCCTTAATTATAGCCATTTACTCACCCAGTATTTCTGACAGAGTACCTTGTAGGGAATTTTTATAGTCTTCTAATTCATTACACTCCCAAAACATATGTTCCCATTTACTTCTTTCTTACCCATCACACTTCCAGCATTTGCTATTAACCTGAGGAAAAATTCTTTGACGTCTGCTTGGGGTATAACAATACCTATCTTAACACCTTCAAGAAAAAAATCCTAAACATACCTCTCAACCTGTTGGTGCAAGAAATCTGGACAAGGCCTAAAATAATGGGGGGACAGAAACTGCGAAATAGGGAAATATTTTAAATGTTGCTGTTATAAACTTATAAAGTTGCTAGAATAACAGGACTTGTGTTTGCTTGCATTTTATACAGAAGGCCAAAAACTAGTCATCTCGCCCTTCTTTTGGTAGATTCAGAACCTGGGTGACCACGATGCAAAATCTGGATGTATTCATGTTGTAAGGAAGCAGGAACAACAATTTTAGGACCTTTGAAAATAATGCCATCAACATCTTATCTCTGTAAGGAAAATAAGTTTCCACTTTAGGTGGTACACTAGATTGCTTTGACGGCCATCCAACATTAATGTAGTGGTTGAGCTTTTGCAAAACTGGATCAGTCTTTGTATGATCTCTCAGCTCATCAAGCCTCGTGGTAAAAGAATTAAGCATTTCCATGACATCAAAGTCAAAATTCTCTACATTAAGCTGTTACTTTATCCAGATTAGCCAGAAATACAAGGGATCAGCCAGATAAAGAAGTTTGCCTTTTGTATAGACCATTTTGAAGTTGTACTTTTGCAATTAGAGCATCGTTCTTTGTAATCTCACTGCAGCTGAATGCATATATTTTTAAAATAGTGACTAGAGGTTCGTGATCAGTTTGTCTGAATAGCTCGACCATAAATATAACTTTAAACATGCATATACTATTGCCAAAAGTTCGGTCTCAATTTGAACATATTGCATTTCAGTTTGGGTAAGAGTTCTAGATGCATAGGCTACTGGTCTGCCTTCTTGAAGAATAAGTGCAACAGGACCAAATTTTGAAGCATCACAGGAAAAAGTGACTGGTTTATTGACATCATGGTATCTTAATATAGGTGTGATGGCAATTTTCTGCATCACGCCTTCAAATGCTCTCTGGTGCTGTTCCAGCCAAAATCATGTAACATCTTTGTGTGTTAGCTCTCTCAAAGGTGCTGTCAACTCACTGAAGTCTGGTATAAACTTGCCTAAATAGTTGACCATGCCCAGAAAACATTGTAGAGCTTGAACATTATCCAGTGCTGGCATCTGTAGAATGGCTGCTTGCTTGGACAGGTCAGGTCGCAAGCCAGTGCTAGTAAATAAATGACTTGCATATGTAAGTTCTTGTCTGAATTTGCACTTCAGAGGATTGAGCTTCAAGTTCACTTCACATGCTCTGTCTAGAACTTTCAGGTTTCTGTCATGCTCTGCTTCACCATTGCCTCCAACCAATAAATCATCTACTATTGTGGCACAAGAGTAACCTGAAAAAAGTTGCTCCATTGCACGTTGAAAGACTTCACTTGCAAAATTTATTCCAAATGTCATGAGGACTCTATATCTTCCAAATGGGGTACTGAAAGAAGTCAGTAGTGAAAATTTGCGATCAAGCATCACTTGCCAAAATTAACTTTTTGCATCCAAGACAGAACAAACAGTGGCATTCTGTATTACAGCTGCAACTTCCTCAACAGTACTCATAGGATGATGTGGTCTCTTTAATGCTTTGTTCAAATTTCTTGGGTCGGTGCATATTCTGATTTTGTCTGAGCCTTTTTTTTGTGGGCTGCTACCATGGACGACACCCATTCAGCTGGGTATGTAACTGGACACCCTGCTGCAGCCTTTTATCCAACTGAGCTTTGACTTTATCCTGCATTGCTAATGGAACTTTTCTTGCTGGTCTAGCCACTGACGTGATCTCTGGGTCTAACTTCATAGAATACACAACTGCAAGTTTACCTAACTTGTCATCGAAAACATCAGCATACTCTGAGAAAATAGCTTTAGTAGAATTGGAACTGGGACATGTGCTTATATGATGAACTTCTTTGGTAAAGGAAAGCAAAGCAGATTCATTCTCAAACTGTCTCTGAGACCCAACAATGACTGCACAGGTCTTCGTATTGCATAGAATAGTAAGCTGTAGCAGTTCCTAGCCAAATAACATGAAAGCACTACTGAGCCTTCGGTTTGAATTTCTTCACCTCCATAAGCAACAAGTTTCGCACAACTGGCCACATTAAGTTGCTCACCAGCTCTCACCTTAGTGAATGTGTCTGCTGACATAACATTACACTTTGAACCAGTGTCGTCTTTGAGCTCAGTAGATTTACCGTTGATAGTTATAGTGCAAAACACTTCATTCTTTGCCAACAAATCTACTTCAACCTTTTCACCAATTACTGATGCACCATCTATGTAGAAAGTAGGGGTGCAGCTCTCTCTATACAATCAACTTAGTTTTTTAAGTGACCCTTCTTTATAATTGTGTGAGGTTTACTTGATTTGCAAAACTTTTGAAAATGATTAAATTTTTTACACTTGCGGCATTGCTAACCAAATGCTAAACACTTTTTTCTTTCAGACTCATGATTGGCACCACAATTGCGACAGTTAACAATAAAGCTTGATTTGGTTTTACTGACTCACCATTGTACTGCACTGAGCATGTCCTTCTCACTGAACTAGTCTTAGAACTTGCTGGAAAACTATGGGTTTTACCTGGCACACTCGCAGGGGTTAAAGCTGCCATGTGTTTAGGCCTGCTTCCATTAGCCATGTGTTGCATGCAGCCTACATTTGCTCTGGAGCCTACTGAAACCATGCTGTTAGGACTTGCGTGCATACTTGTGTGCCTTTTTTAACTTCATGGATTTGACGAATCTCAGTAGTTTTGCTCAGCATTAAATTGCTGTCATGAAGCAAAATCTTTCTCACTGCAGTACTATTAATACCACACGCAAGCCTGTCCTTTCTTAACTCATCTTTTAAGTCACCAAACCTACATGTTTTAGCTTTGTTTCTCAGGTCAGTAATATAAACTGCAAAAGTTTCTCCTGGCTTTTGATCTCTTGTGGAAAACAAATGCTTGACTAATGTAACATTTGTCTGGGAGTTGCACATTTCCCTGAATTTACGATCCAAACACTTGGGGTCTTCCCTTGATTCAGCCTGTACAACAATATGACAGGTTTCCCCTTCTCCTTCATATACTGCTGGTGCATACACAAATGAATACTGTCTTTCAATGGCCTCTGACCCAGGTAGGCTTAGCAAAGTGAATGCCCTGGTGCATGCATCTTTGTCAGAATAAGCTGCTTGTATAAAAATATCATACTCTTGCTCAAATATTTTCCAATTCCCTGCAATATTCTGATCAAATACAAGTGAACCTGGTCTGCAAAATGCCTCTGCCATATTAACACATGCCAATGAAGGCTTTTGCAAGTATGCATGAACACACTCAAATATACATATGCCAGAAATGTATGCCAGTGCTTGTAACTATGCCCAAGAACACAACTCTGAATAACTGAACTTTGCAAAATAAGTCTCCCAGGCACAAGAATACTCTTTAAATCACTGTACTGTAAGAAATCTGCTCTTATTAGTGTAAGAAACATTGCAAAATAACTGCACTGTGGAAATAAACTGGGCAGAAGAAGCTCAGAGTAAAAAAACATTTCGAAGTAACTGGACTTTGCAAATAAACAGTACACAGCACAGAAATTTTCCCAAAATGGCTATTCTTTCCTAAATAACTCTGTAAAGTGCAAGAAACACTCTGTAGTGGTGGCAGTCTGAGAATAGACATACCCAACACATGAAACTTTGCGAAATGGCTGTATTTTGACTGCACTTTGTGAGATAGTTGCACTTTGCACACATACAAACTCTTCGGAATAAATCCACAGTAATGAGCACACACTGGAAGCATGTTTACACACTTTGAGATACTTTGAATAACTCAAGTTATGCCCTGAATGGCTTCAATCAATGCAAAACAGTACTTTATGCCAAAATACAGTAATTTGCCAAAAATAATGCAGTCACCTTGCTTTATGCTTTATTTATGCCTAATGTGCCCTTTTTGCCCTTTAAACGAGCAAAATGAATGTAATCTTTTTTCATGCCCATTATACTTTTCTTGTGCTCGTTTTACTCTAAACATACTCGTTTTACTTTAAACATGTTCATTTTGCAATTCCAAGGTAATTCCAAATCCCTTATGTGCTTTTCTGATCATCATTTTATCAAATATCTTAATTTTAAACATTTTGTTTAATTAATAAACTTTGCCTCTCGCTTGCTTAATAATACATTCTGTGCTCTTGTAATGCTCTGTTTTATCATTTTGATAAAATACATTTTTTTTGTGCAAGTTTTCATTACCTTTAGTTTGCTTCTGGCCCTTTTTTGCACTCTGTTCACTTAGTTTACCTTCACTGTTAAGTGTGCACCTCGTAGCTCTGTAAAGCAGTCTCTGGAATCCCGGTTCTGACACCATGTCACTCGTCTGGTCTGGATAAAACAGACTAACATCTGTGGGTTCTGTTCAAGCAGCTTTATTATGCACAAACACATCAGGATTGAGGCTTAATAACTTTAACTTAGATAAACTTATAAACAAACTTTCTATCACATTCATACATGCTCACTCTCTGCCTGCACTCTCAAAATGGCACTGAAGCTAGCATGTGCTTGCTATTTATATGCATGTGCTGTCCTTGGAAACACTTCTTAAAGGTACAACACACACACTATTCTACAGCTTTTACCTATAGAAAGCATCCGACTCGGGCAAACAGTAGTGGAAGCCATATTTCTCTTTCTTTAATGTCTTACTATATTCTGATTTTTGAATACTAGCCTGGTGTAGTGACTTTCTGACCTGCTAGTAATTTCATAGAAAGCAAATGTGTGACAGAAGGTTGGAGCATTAGTAGATGCACTCTTCTGTTCCTTTTCAGCTTCTAGTTTGATATGTGCCGATTTCTGAATACTGTTAGACATATGCGCAGTTTTTTTATGAGTGGGCTGCTTGTACATCTGTAGAAGCATGAGTGATGCAAAATTTAAAAATTAGTATACACGGATGTCCCTTTTCTCTGGCACAGCTTTCTTTATTTTAAATGTGCGCCAGGAGCTGGGGTCATAGTTCCCCAATGCAATGCAAGTTGGAGAGAAACACAAATCCAAAGATTAGTTTATCCTGGGAGCTGAAACAAGACAACTGTGGATTTACAGGCTATTTAAAAGTAAAATGACACTGTGGGTGGGAATGAAAGTGATGCGTCGAAGTGGGCGTGATGTCTGTCAGCTTAACTCGGACCCTAATTTTAAACACTGGGATTGTCCCTTTAACTCTTCAGGTAGGAACAATTGACCCAAACCAACAGCTGCACTCTTAGGAAACTCATAATCTACAATTAAGCTTACCCACACTGAAGAGTATGCTATAGCTTGTATTCCCATTTACGCTAATCAGCGTCTGTTCTTTTGTTATTTATGTTCCCTTCCTAGATGTGAGAAAGGCTTGTTTGCTTTCAAAAAATCATTGTTTAACCGTAAGAAAAAGTGCCCTAGCTGTCTTTAAATAAAACTAAATTGTACACTGTTTTATTAAATGCATTAAAGTGTTAAGGCTTCTAGAGATGCTGCTGTTTCTTATTCACTTCCTTTAATTTCAAACATTATTTATCAGTGAGTTGGAACTATTGTACCTTTTAAATTTTGCTTTTACCTCAAAAATGAATGCTCCAAGCTCTCAAAATTAATTGCTTGCACCTGCAGCCAGTTCATTTCCATGTAAAATTAATAGCAATGAATCTTTGTAAATTTCACTTGTAAGCACATGTACAGCAGCCTTAGCATTAGACTTCTTGACTCCCACTGAACATTTGCTAATAAGGAAAAAAGCTACTACCTTTGCAGATGTAAAAGGCTTGGCAGTTTCACGGCTTTCATCATTTTATCTTATTTTCCAAAATTACTTGCTTACAAAACACTTGTTCATAGTTTAGCCATGGCATTAATCGAGACATTCACTTTTGTAAAAATAAGTGAAAATATCTTAATTTTACATATAGCATAATATGGTACGATTTAATGTAATGTAATAGAATGTAATAGAATCAGTGCACTTTTACACCCCACCCCCAACTCAGCAGCCTGGGATCACAGCATATTAATATTAATCTTGTTTTTGTCTAGCCTTTCTGTTCTTTTTATACTGTAATGCCTATATTCTTTACAACAAACAAAAATACTTGTATGTGTTAAAAGTTGTTAAAGTAAACAACAGTCACTGAAGAGACTCCACTGTCCACATTTTAAATGCCCTGAATACACAGTACACAAATCTCCTTTACTATATATAGCATGTAGTGTATATCATGACATATATTTTATACAAATACTAATAAGAACAAACATTGTTTTACTAACAGTAAGTTTTTCCCCTTTTAGTGTACTTCTAAACATTAATGACATAAAGTTGGGTAAATGTTTTACAGTCCAGCCACAAGTTTAACAAAGTCCACAGACGTCCAGGTTTTCTTGGCCACTTTTTCTTATAAACTTGTATTTCACAAATGTGATTGATGCTTTATAGACTGTCATTTATAAACTTATTTCAATGTTCCTGGTCTTCCTGTTTGTCTCTGTCTGTCTCTGTCTGTCACCAGATTCTGGTTCAAGACCAAAGTGCACCTGATTCTTCTATTCAACTTTTCTGCTTTTTTCTGTCTCTCAAGCATTTTATTTTGGAACATTGGAAAAGGTTTCGCTGGCAAAGTATCTCCATGAACTTTATCAATAGAATGAGAAGCAGAGTCCCTCCTCTTCGCTGACGTACTTTTTGTTTGATAAACTTTATTTCCTCCCTATCCTGCTGTGCATCAAAACTTGCCTGATTTTCCAGGAAAAAATATTCTGAAGACAGCTGGATACAGTAATTTGAATCTGACACGCATCTCACCATTCCCTCATTGCTGGGATAAATGTTTCTTTTCTGCATGGCGTACGGTGAATAATAATTTTATACAAACACTACTTGCTTCAATTTTTAATAACTTTTCCCTTCTGCCACAATTTTGTTAGGATCAATTCTTTCTGCTGGTTATGATTGCATCTTTAATAATGCAAGTCTTGGTTGCTTTCCTGTGGCCATGTGTGGAAACATACACTCATTGTGCCCTTTCATTTAAAAATATCCTGCTGTGGAATACTAGTCCAATTGTTTATTTGTGCTTTTATAAAAGTAATACAGTCTGTTCCTTCCAGTTTTTCTGGTACAGCGGTAAATCTCTGTTTTTCTCTGCTCGTTTTGCCTTGTAAATCAACCATTTTTTTGAAGAAGCTCTTCTTGAGAAGTTTCATATTCAGCCAGCCTTTTCTTCATTTCAGTCACTGATTTATGCAGTTTTATCAGTTTATCTGAATAGCTAGTTAAAGCTTCATCCATTTTTTTCCAGACTTTTGTTATTTGAGTTGCTAAATTTCAGTGTTTCATTTATTTTAAGCATATGTAAGTGAATTTGATTTTTTTCCCTCTAAATTACTTGAAGCCATCTCTTCTACCAGAAATAAAGATTGAACTGCTTTTTGCAGAACAGCTGCAGGATTTTCCCAGGCAGTTTTTGTCTTCACCTTTTCTGGTTCTCTGTATATTTCTTTTTTGCTGATATAAAAGCAGTGTACCTATTAGCCAGTAACTGAATTTTGTTCAGACTGACAATACCACTGACTCTTATTTTTCAGGTTCTTATTTCACATGTGTAGAGCTGAAATTAAACTGTTGATCAGTGTGCAGTCATCTTGGAGGTCCTTCACTGCCTGAAATTTGAGCAGCAAACTGAAAAAACATCAGTATCATGGTGTAGATAGGATTTTTTTCATGTGTGGAGTATTTCCTTGTTTTGGCAAGGTGATGGGAGTAGCACAACTGCTACAAACTTGCTGCTGCAGCCAGTAGAATGGTAGCAGGTGCCAAATCCATGGCTATGCTGAAGACCATTCTTCCTCTGAAACGGGTAACTTGAGACGGATTGTAAGATGTACTGTGGCATAATTAAAAATATGCATAAAATGGTGTCTCTGAGACACAAACTAAGTTTCTTAGTTGTACATTTTCTCAACAGAATGACAAGATTTCAGTTATGTGATTTGGAGCATTTACTTAAATTGTGGTTAGAGCCTGGGGCTCAACATGGTAAAAGTAAAATGATAGAAATGTTAGCCAGTTATGGACTTAACAGTGCTTTGCCTACTACTTTAAGAATGTAGGTGTTCCTTACTGGCCTAAGGATGCAGAAAATTCTGTTTTGTTGATAGAGAGATTGCTATGCAGTAAACCAGTGTTTAAAACTGAACAGTCTAAGCCCATGTTAAAGCTTGTGTCAAATTCTGCTAATGAACAGAAAATAGCAACTGTAGACATATTCTGTTTTAAGTATGGGAAAAGAGGTCACATAGCTAGATTTTGTTGCAGTTTTATCCTGTGAAAACTGTAACCACCAAAAAGCATGATGCTGATGATACTGAGCCTATAGAGTGCAGTGAGTAAACTGACAAAATAGCTGAGTCTGCTTTCTGTCATTATATTACTACAAAATAATTTTGTGTAATGCCTTAAGTCAATGGGTGAGAACTGCAAGGCTACTAGAATCATTTAGTGTGGTTATGACCACATGTATAAAAATAGTAAAATGAGGTTGTGGATGAATGGATGTTTAAAGGAGCAGAATGTATGTAAAAAAAAAGACATGTATTAAGAAGCAGATTAAGTAATTTGGATTCATGCGGATAGGAAACAGTATCCCATTATTCAGAAATAAAATCTGTGTTTGAGAAAATAGTTCATCCTCTTGCTGTAGTTATCAGTTTAGCGTATGGTATGATAATAAGGAAGAGTCTTTCCCCATTTTAAAAATGTATAAGCACTGGGGAAGAAGATAATTTGTTTGACAGACCACCGTATCATTGTAGGGAGGGGAACCAGCAAGTTAATAAGCCTATAGTTACTCATTTGCCTAACCTAGAAAAAAGGGGGAACAAACGACACACACACTCATAAGAGTATATGACTTTAAGAAAGATCAAGGTATCGTGTAAATGTACAAAACACTGGCTAAGAATATGGAAAAGAAAGGAAGAACCTGCACCATTTAAAGAGATATGTTGGCATGCACCTGTGAGAACAACCTGCAAAAGCAGAACCAGGAAAAGCAAGTGAGTTGCACAGTAAAATATTGTAACTTGAAAGTGTTACAAATCACGCTAGAAGTGTCATTGCAGCCTGAAAGTGATGCAGCATGGGAAGTAAAAATGATTAGCAGAACTAAAGAGAAGGAGTCACTCACTGAAAAGGAGTGTTCCAAGTTTATGAAGTTGGGTGTAGAGAATGTGCAACCTAAATATAATTTTAAACTTTGTCATGCTAAAACAGAAAGCCCAAGAAATGGAGAATTCTGAAGAGCAGGGGAGTGTTGAGAAGGAGACATTTATGAACAAGTAAGACTTCACTAGTGTAGTTAAGGAGGAAGAATCAATACCTGTTGGAGTTCTAAACGTAATGTCAGTGTAAGACAGAAACCTTAAATAAGGGAAGACTCTATACATCTTGTAATTGTAAGTAATGGAAAAGGTAAAACTGAAGATAACATTTTGTTCTGAGGTATTTTTTGCAGAGTGAAAATAACACCGGGAAGAAAAAGAAATTGAAAGGATGGTGCTCATTTACACTGATGCAGCAGGAGAGAAGGTGACCTAGAGAAAAAGAAAAAAAAAAGTAGGGTAATTTTGTACTAGAAGACAAGATAATCTTGAGCAGAGCCATAATGATATTCCTACTGAGCCAAAGTACAATAACCTTAAACTGAAGCACAAGTGTTGTGTATCATGTTCATAAAGAAAGTAAGCAAGTTAAAAAATGAATAAGATAGAAATAGTAACAGTCACTGAGTGTGGGTATGAGGCGTCATTCCTTAAGAGAAGATTAGGCACTGAGGCCCTGTACCTGTGTTGGTACTTCAGGAGCCAGTATATTCTACCTCATGTCAAACTAACTCTGAAAAAATGCCAGAAGCATTGTGATGATGACCCTTTGACCAGAACAAGGGAAAAGGTAGGTAGTGGTAGAGGGAAGAATCTGAACAAAATTGTTCTACTTCTTCCCTTACTTTGAGTTAATTCATGATTAAGAGAGCAACTAAAGACCAACAGGGATTAGTACATTAATTGTTAGTGCCCGAACCTTTCAGAAACTTGCTGATGAGGAAAGTCATTTGTTGTGTATTAGGAGAACACCTAGGAAAGGATAAGAATAAAGCACTGATCCTAGCAAGGTTTTATTGGCCAGAAACAATGAAAGACGTTGCATTTCTGTGCTTTGTGCTGTGAATGCCAGAAGACAGTCCCAATTTGTTGTTTTCAATGCCTGTTGTAGGGTTGCCATTGGAATCTGTTGCTATTGTAATTGTAGGACCATTGGTAGAATCTAGCAGTGGGCTTTAATATGTCTTGGTTGTTTTGGACTGTGCAGCTAAGTACCTTGAGGGTATTATGTAAGACTGAATCTAAATCTGTAGGTAGGAAGTTGGTCTTATTTTCCAGAGTAAGAACATCTAAGGAAATAGTCACTGACCAGGAAATCCCATTTATGCTCAGAGTAATGCACAGTCTGTACCAGTGCTTTAAGATCAAACAATAAAAACTCAGTGTACCACCTTGAGGCAGATGGGTTAGTGGAATATTTTAACTGAATAGTGAAATCCAAGCTTGAGAAAAGTTTTTAAAAAATATGGAAAAAATAGAACCATTTAATACTATACCTCCTGTTTGCCATTAGAGAAGTGCCGCAGAGCTAAACAGGGCATCTTGATGGGTTGCTAGATGTTGCCAGTGAAACATGGGAATTAGAGAAAACCCACTTTAAATAATACTGTCATACAAGATAGAAGATGATACTTCAGGGTCTTCAAAAACACCCAGTTGATTATGAACACACAGAGCACAGACTACATAAGGTGTGTGTAATAGAAATGCAAGGGCCAATGAATTAAAAGCTGGAGATTTAGTGTTAGTTTTAGCCCATTCCACAAAAAACTTTTCTGAATAAGTGGCAGGACCTGTTTGAAAGAGTGGAAAAATTAAATGATGTAAACTACAGGGTTAGACAGATTAGTGAAAGAAAGCCTGAACAGATGCATCATATCAATGTGGACAGAAGTGCAGATCTCTCTGATGGGTTTAGTGGCAAAAACTGATGGAGGTGGTGAAGGAACGAAAACTGACCTCTGTGTTGACAGTGCGGGTGGGTTACACACTACCTGAGCCTCAGAAGTAGGAGATAAGGGAGATTTTGTTCATAGGTTCATAGGAGGTTACTAGGCTAATGGCCCTAGGGCCTTTACAAGCCTAGCTGGGTAATAACTCGAGTACCTTTATTGACCATAGTTACATGGTCATTGTTAGCAGAGCGATTTTGTGATCAGCATCGACTGTCCCTATCAATGAGGGCTATAGATGCCACCCCTGGGGTGAATTTATAGTCATCTATCCAGTTGTCAAGGTTGTGCTTGAATAGGGTCATTGAGGAACACTGCTTCACATGGAGTGGGAGCTTATCCCAGAGGATCGGCAATCATTGGGAGATGTATCTGCCTCTCCAGCATGTTCTGTTAATGTCGCAGGCTAGGTTGAGATCCTTGAAGTGAGTTAATCTTGTCCGATGTGCTGTGGAACTGCAGCATTTTCATTAGGGCAGGGTCAAAAACTGCTCTATAGACCAGACCCAGGTAGCCTGTCAGCAGGCTATATAATACAGAGTACAGTGACAGGGCATTCAGTCTTTCCTTATATGTCATGTTTTGGAGGTCCTGGATTCTATTGGTTAGAAACCTCTGTGGTCTCTCCAGCTGCTGCAGGGAGCATTGTACTCAATTAATGGTCTGATAA
Source organism: Protopterus annectens (assembly GCF_019279795.1). Classification (NCBI taxonomy): domain Eukaryota; kingdom Metazoa; phylum Chordata; order Ceratodontiformes; family Protopteridae; genus Protopterus; species Protopterus annectens. Next base: position 187,077,930 of record NC_056737.1, on the reverse strand, counting down.
AGGTCAAGTGCAGTGAAACTATAACCTTCCTGGTTTTGGATGTGAAGCCTTTATTTATGAGATGCGCGCAATATGGAATTTATTTCTTTCCAGTACGGACACATGGTGATCGAAGTTTAGCTTGCTGTCAACCTGTGTTCCCAAGTCTCTCACCACTGACTTTGAGCTTAGAGGAGTGGAGTGCTAGTTGTATCTTAATTCACAGGAGCTACTACCTTGCCAAAGGGGATAATGAGGCATGTTTTTAAGTTAAGTTTTAGTCCATGAATTTGGCACCAATAATTTGTCTGTGTCAGCCCTTCCTGCAGTATTTTTAATATAGATGGGGGACTCTATGATTGCACCCAGTTTGCAGTCATTTGCAAACTTAGTAAGCCACAGGCCATCTACCTTACCTGGACTTCAGAGAAATAGATTCCAAACAGTAGATGGCCCAGAAGATCCTTGTGGTACCTCACTGGTAACTGGTCTACTAGTGGAGGTAGATTCCCAAACTTTGACAGTGTGCATTCTGTCGGTGAGCCAGTTTGCTACCTATCTAGTAATGTATGGGTTAATCCCCAGCTGGGAGAGTTTCTGTATGATACCTGAATGTGGGATTGTGTCAAAGGCTTTGGTTAAATCAAGATAGGCTGTATGTACTGTTTTGCCCTCATCCAAGGCTTTGGTGATATTTTCGAAGAAGCCCACTAGATTTAATAAGCAAGAACTACCCTTGATGAAACCAAACTGGGTTGGTTCAAGGGTTTGAAGCTTGCCTATGTCCTTGTGGATAATGTCCATGATGATTCTTTTGATGGCCTTGCAGATGAGGCTGGTTAGGCTTATGGATCGATGGTTCCCAGGGTCAGTTGATAGGACCCCCTTTGTGCAAGTGGATTATTGTTGCTGCTTTCTGCCGTGCTGGGGCAAAGCCAGTTGTCAGGCTATGCTTAAAGAGAGTGCCGAGTTGTCCCACTAGGTCTTGTTTTAGATTGTTTAGCAAGCAGCCTGGGATGTTATCTGGTCCCATAGAGGCCATGTTTTTGGTCTTTGAGAGTGTTTGTATGACCTGTTCTTTTGAGATGCTCTGTAGAGGACTGGTGTCAGGAATGCTTTGGGGTATGTCTGGTGGAGACTGGGGGTGAAGTTATTGCTACATCTGTCACCTAGTCTGTTGGAAATTTCCTCAGATTTAGTGTGAGTGGTACCATCCACTAAGTTCGGCACACAGCTGGGCATTCCGTTTTAGGTTTCAGATGTAGCTAAAGAATGCCATATGTTTGTCTTTAGCTAGGGATGTTAATTTAGACTTGTAGATAGCCTTAGAAGACTTAACAAGATAGCTGATTTGCTTGTTCATGCTGTGGAGGGTATTCTTCCTCTGAATAAGTTTCTTCCTGTTCTTAACGTTTCCTCCTGTTCATAGATATCAGTTTCTTTCTTCTGTTGTATAACTTATTTATACTTTACTGTCCACCAGGGTGGCTTGTTTTTTGTGGGAACACCTGGTTTTGTTTATAGTACATTTGAGTCAATGCATTTATTTAAGTGGCTGTGTAACGTATTTGTGTATTCCTCTGCATAAGAGTCATTGTTGGCTATGATGCCGGGGGTTTTGAAACTTTTTATAACTTTGCTTAATAGGCAGTAGTTTGCTTTGGAGAAATTTTCAGTTTTTTTACTCCTGTGGGGGTGTCAGGTTTTATATTTACTTCAAATGAGACAGATTTATGGTCTGACCTTAACAGGGAGGGCAGCACATAGGGGGTAGTGCAGTGACTACCCCCCCCCCCTGTTGATGAGCACTATGTCCAGTACATTTGAGCCCCTTGTGGGGGTGCAGCCAACTGTTCCAGGGCATTTTAATTAACAAAGTCCATGAACCTCGTAGTGATCATGTTTGTACTCATGTAAGTCACCCAGTCGATGGAAGGATAGTTGAAATCTCCCATAACCAAGGTGTTCAGCTGTATACTTAGCAACACTAGCAAATCCAGGCACTCAGTGTGCTGCTTCTTGTTCATGGTAGGGGACCTGTAGCAAGCAATGATGTGGAGGGGTATTTTACCTACAGTTAATTGGACCTGGAGTAGCTCAAGAGAGTTGAACTGTTTCACCAGTCTTGAGGTGTATTTGGATTTAATGAAGATGATTACACTTCTTCCTCTGGGTCTTTCATGCTCGTTTTGGGGTCTGACCTTGTGAAAACCATTGTAGCCTTGTATGGCCAGGGTGCTGTCAGTGACTGCACAAATGTCAGCATCTTCCAAGGTGAGGAGTGCTTCCATGGAGTGCAGTTTACTGCTTAAGCTCCTTGCATTAAGCAGCATGACCTTGAGTTTGTCTTTAGTGGATTTCTTTACATCCAAAGTTTTGTTGTTTGGCATTGCCTACAAAAGGCACTGTGACAGGAAGCAAGCATGTTTGCCACTATCCGAAAGCCTTGAGGAGACAGGTGAAGGCCATCTCTGGCAAAGCAGTGTGGACTGTTGATCATGTCTTCCCAGGCAGATACTGGATCCCCCTGGAGTGATAGCAGAAGCTAAGTCAGTTATTGAAATCAAATAACATAGGCTCATACTAGGCTACCAGTCACACTTATCAAATGATACATAAAAATCTGTGTATATCAAGTTTATACTTTCCTCGTTCTGAAGGAGGTATGGGCCTCCTCGAAATTGATCACATGTATAGATCTGCAATCATAGGACTACAAACATAGTGAATTTTTTGCAACATGAAGAGAACAAGTCCTAAGATAGCTTCCCTGCTTAATTTAGCAGAAGCACATTGGTGTCAAGCAGGAATGCAAACAAACCAGAAGTAGACAAAAAATCAGGCAGCAACTGAATGGGCCAAAAAACAAAGAAAGAATACAAGGAAAAAGATCAGATGAGAAGGCAAGAATTGTGGAAAAGTCATAAATATAGTTGCAAGTACAGAAAACTTTTGGAATAACCTCATGTTGATCAGGATCAGGCGCAGGAATGGTTAAGAAGAGACGAATTTAAACCAAAAGATCAAAGGCTAATATTAGCGTCCCAGGATAGTGGACTGTGTATGCATTGGTTTACATAGTCCATTGAACATGAGAGAGAAGCAGAGAAATGTAGGTTCTGTAAAACAGAACTGGAAACAGTCACACATCTTGTTGCTGGTTGTGATGCAGTAATGGCAGAGGGCCTGTATACTAAAACTCATAATAATATGGCAAGACTGTGGCATTGGGGATTGTGCAAACATTATAGTATTGAAGTAGCTGAAAAGCATTCGAAACATGAACCACAAAGCATTGCAGAGAATGATGAAGTTTATATCACATGGGCTTACCCATTTCCAGCAGTTCATAGACTAGATGGGAGAAAAACAGAAAAGAAGACAAAAGTAACATTGCTCACTGAAATTGCTACACCTAGTGATTAGTGTCTTACAGAGACACACAAGGGCAGTGTGGAGGAAGGATACCCAGACAGTTCTACAGTGGTAAGAGCAATGGGTCTCATAAATAAGAATTTACAGTCTTGTTTAGATATGCTTCTGACACATGCAAGTCCGTATGAACTGCAGAAGGAGTCAGTTCTGGGCACATTTGGCTCACATCCAGAATTGAAACAATACTAATTTCATAAACTTTAATCATAGTTTCACTTAGGAATGAGGTCCATTCCTGGATGGTGCAGTGGTTTGAATTGTCTCACAACAAGAGGTTCTCCAGTTCCATTCTCGGCTGGGGTGCCTTCTGTGCGGAGTCTGCATGTCCTCTCTGCAATCATTTGGGTTTCCTTCAGGTGCTCTGGTTTCCTCCCACACTACAAAGACATGCGTCTGGAGCTTTTCCTCCCTGGACCTCCACTGAAAATTGGCTTGTTTCAAGTCTGACTTTCCCGGTAAACAAGTGTTAAATAAATAAAGTTACGGTCATAACTTCCTGACCTGAAAACATCTCATTTATTACCTATGAAGATACAATTACCGTTATGCATTCACAGATTTTGAATATTTCACCAGCCCAAGCCTTAAGGAAACAAGACAAATGTTTGGAAAGTTACCGGTCTTAATGATAAAGAGCAAGTGTAATCCGCATTAGTCACCCCTGTTAATACAGTCCCAGCTCTCTGACATGGAAATGTCTCCTGTCAAGTCCATCACCTATTTCAGCACAGTCATAGCTCTCTGGAGTAGAAACACCTAAATTAATTACCTTTTAACTGCAGTCACTTTTTTTTTGCATTTATTTTCTTTTGACTTGGACTACAGAAATTGAGGCAAATGAAAAAAAATATCATTATAATGAAAACATTCATGCTTTATTGTTGTTTTTCTTAGAACTGTTTGAAATTCATTTGTTAATATCAATGTACTGTGAAGCATTATAGTCTTGTAATTCCAGGGTGCTGTCAGCGACTGCACAAACATCAGCTCTTCCAAGTTGAGGAGTGCTTCCAGGGAGTGCAGTTTTACTGTTTAAACTCCGAGCACCAAGCAGCATGACCTTGAGTTTGTCTTTAGTGGATTTCTTTACATTGAAAGTTTTGTTTTTTTGGAAATTGCCTAAAAAGATGCTATGGTGGAGGCAAACATCTTTGCCAGTATCCGAAAGCCTTGAGGAGTCGGGTGAAGGCATCTCTGTCAAAGCAGTGTGGACTGTCGACCATGTCTTCCTAGGCAGACAGATACTGGATCCCCCTGGAGTGACACCAGAAGCTAAGTCAATTATTGAAATTAATTAACATAGGATCATACTGGGCTTTCAGTCTGCAGACAATTACAAGCCTACCCAACAACCAGAAGCTAGAATTAAACCCTGTGTCTGTGTCTGTGTCTGTGAGGTAACCCTTTGACCTGTCAAAGATTAATGGACAAACTCTAAAGTCCCATGTTAGATATACAGCTGCTTATCTTAATTATGTCACAAGGCACTTTGTTGGTAGGGATTCCCATCTAGCTAAGGCACAGTTGTGTTAGAATCTATTAGACTAGCCAGGATAAGTCAGTGCGTCCAACTAAGAAAAAACAGAGGTAAATAGTTGTATTGTATTGGGGAATTGTCAGGCTGCAGAAACTAAGCTAGAAGCAATGAGAAACTGGCCTAATCAAGGCAGTAAGAAGCAAATAAGGTTGTTTTTTGGTTGGTAGTTTGTACCCCATTTTGCATCTGTAGCATCTTGTCTTGCACATTTGATAAAGGGGTAGGTGCCCCTTAAGGTAAAATGGATGGTTGAGACAGATAAGGGGCCCTTCGGATGTTTAAAAGCATTCTGTTCAGAACCCATCTTATCCCCCCAGGTTTACTAAGCCATCAGTAGTTTATACAGATGTATCAAATATAGGCTTTAAAGTCAGTGCATTCACAGGATTTTAAGAGAAAAAAACACCCTGTATACTTTTAAAGTTACAGCCTAACCAGAACAGAAATCAGGTATTCCACTATCGAGAGGGCATGCTTCACAATCAAATGAGTGCTTTTGTCACCAAGGTATTGGCTCCTGGACAAGGACTTTACACTGGTCACAGACCATGTCCCCCCACCACCTACCAAGTGTGGCTGCGCTGTACATGTAATGGGATGAGAGTACTGAGCTTTGTCAGTGAGTGGTTTCATTACAACCTTCCAAGCTAGTGTCAAACATTGGTCAGTCTAAGCCAAACACGGTGCAGGTGGCCCGCACAGGGCTCAAAGTCAATCATGTGGGCCTGAAAATGATGGTTTCATGCTGATGAGGCAGTTTTTCTCTTTACCTTCTGTCTTTCCTGCAGAACTCACACCTTGTTGGAATGTTACTGAACATCTTAACGACAAGCTGAAAGCTTCAGTCACTTTTTTCCACACAGTCACAAATCTCTGACCTGGAAACACCTCAGTTTATTACCTCTTTTGCCACAGTCATTTTTTTCATTTACAGTGTTTAAATGTTTCAGCATTTCATCTCAAAAAGTAATACAGGTCAAATGTTTGGAATGGCACTGATCTTTTTATTGATAAACTCAATGTTTCAGCCGCATCAGTGACCCTTTACAGTATAGTCTGGGGTCCGAAAGGAGAGATGATAAAATCAGCAAGAAAAGGAGAGTAGTATTGCTGGAAATGAATTCATTCTTAAATCTTGTTGAGTATTTTCACGAGGTGGACACGGTGTGTTTTTACAAAATCTCACCAAGACAAAACTGATGTATAGACTGTATTTTATACAGTATATATCAAGGACAGAAGTAGGTTAAAAATTTTAAAAATACAGCTGGGTGCACAAGTCCCATGATTAAAAAAAGTGCCCAATCCTGGTGTGCGCACTGGTGCCAGGTCTGGAAAAAATTACAATGTAGAATCCTCAAGACATGGAAACATCCTTATAATGGGGTTAGGCCAGGCTCAGAGGGAAGATGGGCCCCTGTGTTGTAGAAGGAAGTAGTAGTCCACAAAAATTACAAATAAATGACAGACCAGAAAAGAGCCATAAAGATGACAAAGTGAACTACTGAGGAGAAGGGAATTATGAGTTGTCACTATTATGCAAAATTTACTGATAGAATGTATTCAAAAAAGATTGAGAAATCAGAGGAAAGGGTAATACTTGCACATGAAAAACTGACAAAAGCTTCAAATGCAAATTTGTGGTCATTAATACAACAGATTCATTTAAAACATTATCTAGACCAAGAAATCATGGTCTGTTTGGAAATAGAAGCTACTGATGAAGTGCTAGAATATAAAGAACAAAACCTGGAGATTTTTGAAAGGTATAAAAAGAAATATGGACATGAGAAAGAAAGAGAGACCCCATAAAGTGCAATATTTATGCAAGGGAGAAAGCCATACTAATGAATACAAAAAAAGCAGTTCCAAAGATATTTGAAGAAAAATATAGATAAAGGTACACAGATATGGAAAATTCTATTTTCTTCCTTTGCTTTTTTTTTGTATTATAAAAAGAGAATTAGTAATAGAGAGGTTAAAGAAATAGAAATTGAAGTTATGAATTACCTTCAAAGTGAGGGATTTAGTATAAAAAAATCCAAATCTGGTAATGTTACAGCATAATGGAACAGTAAGTCCCCAAGTTAAGAAGAAACCGGTGGAATGGGGAGCATCTGGTCTCTTACCACATGAAGATCGTCTGGAGCCTTCAGTAGGAAACCAGTACAAAAGTTCAGTTAGAGGTGCATATCAAGGGTAAGAGCAGGAAACCATGGCAACAGTGACGCAACCAATGTTGTTGAATGATAGGCTAGTGAGTTCTTATATGAAAGAGTAAGGGATGACGCATGATGTAGCTGAAGAGGATGTCACAGGAACATGTTCTGGAACTTTCTGTAGAATGCCTGCAGTAAACTGAGAACAAAGAATGTGATCCCCATTTAGAAGAAAATAATCTAAGGGGAAGAGATGTTTGATTTAGTAGAGATGAAGAGACCTATTCAGATCAATGAAAGAAATGCATTACAGAAAGTCAACAAGACCCAAAATGTTAGAAGTGTGGTAAAACAAATGAGCACAGTAATCAAGACTACTAACTGAAATTCATGTGATATAACAGACGCAAACAGTGTGCAGCTAAATTAATAACAGATAGTCTTACCACAAAAATACAGGGCAGTAAGGAAAAGGAAGGAATCAAATGCCATCATGGAAGTATCCAGTACAGAAAACTATAAAGCAGTTAAGACAGGAAGTGTCACTGTTACAGAAGTACAGAAGAGTGAACAGGTCAACAGAAATACTTAAAAGATAGATGTGATAAAAGCAATGCACAGTATTAGAACAAACCAGGATCTATCGTACACTATTGCAAATAATAAATAAAGAGATCAGTACAGGTGAATAAATATAAATGAAAAGTACAAAATGAGCAATTAATTGATGACCCCAAAATGTTAATAGAGAATTGGGGAAACAAAGCAAAAGGAGTAGAATCACCACAAGAACCAGATATAGATATATTTTTGAAAAAGGTCGATGAAGACCCCAGCAGTGTGAACCTTAGCTCTGGATGATTGTCGCTGTTCAAGTAACACCCTGACCCAATGTGTAAAAAATGGGGTAAAATAGGTTGTGGATGGATGAATCTATGAAGCCCCTGTGGAACATAACAAAGTTGCTGAATGGATAGAAGAAATAAAATGTACAGGATATGAAATGGAATGAAACCACGTCCAGAGAAATTGAAATAAAATTAAGAAAAGCTCCTAACTGGAAAACTCCAGGCCCAGGTGCAGTACCCAACTTCTGGCTAAAAGTATTTATATCTTTACACAAATATTTAGCTTTGAGTAAACACTACTTGTATGTGCAACCTGAAGTCACCAACCTGGTTAACAGCAGGAAAAATTATACTATTTTCTTAAGAGTGAACATGCAAGCTATCCAAAAAAAAAAAACAAATAACTTGCTTTCTGACAATGTATAAAACTATTTGCTGGAAGTGATGTTGACATAGTTTTATCATTTAGAAGAAAACTCAGTCATGGCCATAGAACAAAAGGGTAACAAAAAGTCATATGGGACAAATAAAGGCATAATGAAGAATTGTAAAAAGGAGACAAATCTGTGTGTGGCATGGATAGACTACAGGAAAGCATTTGGCAGCATCCCACATTCATGGATAAGAGTGCTTACAAGATCCACCCTACATTGATCAGTTCCATTACAGTCACCATGAAACAGTGGCAAACAACTTTGTAGCTAAGCCATGATAAAAGGATAAGGTATTATCCCAGGGATAAAAATTCAGAGGGGGATATTCCAGGGTGACTGTTAGGGTCAGGACATAAGAACAGCTGTGCCAAACACATTAAGCTGTCTACTTAACAGATTAGGACATGGTTACAGTTTGGCTTCCAGACAGAAACAAAGTGTAAAGACGTCTAGTCTTCTTTTTGTGGATGATTTAAAACTGTATGGCTCATCAGATGAGGAACTGAAAACACAACTGCAAGTGGTCACAACTTTCTCAGGTGATATAAGAATGTTATTTGGTCTTGATAAATGCGCAAAAGCAACATTCAAAGCAAGAAAGCTGCAACACCAAGAAAATATTAGTCTGGGACAGGATTGTGATATAAGTGAACTTGAGCAGAAGGGAGTGTATAAATATTAGAGAGCTGATGAAGGATGAACAGTACTACATGAACAACTGCGAACAATTCTCAGTAAAGAATATTTTAGAAAACTAAAATTAATACTGAAAACAAAGTCCAAGGTATACACCAATTTGCTCTTCCTGTTCTAACTTAGTTTTGAAGTGATTTACTGGCCTCAAAAGGTATTGGATCAGTTGAATAGGAAAACAAGAAGATGCTTCACAATTATCAAATGATATATAAAAAAAAATCAGTGTATATCAAAATTATATATTCCTTGTTCTGAAGGAGGTATGGGCCTCCTTGAAATTGATTACATGTATAGATCTGCAATCATAGGACTACATACATATCTGTTGACCTCACCAGATCCAAGCATAGTGAAATTTTTGAAACCTGAAGAGAACAAATCTAAGATGACTTCCCTGCTTAGTTTAGCAAAATCACATCAGTGTCAAGTGGGAATGGAAACCAAACCAGAAGTAGACAAAAATCAGGCAGCAACTGAATGTCCCAAAAAAACAAAGAATATAAGGAAAAGTATCAGATGAGAAGGAAAGAAATGTGGAAAAGTCATAAATAGAGTTGCAAGTACAGAAAACTCTTTTAATAACTTCATGTCGATCAGGATCTGAAGCAGGAATGGTTAAGGAGAGGTGAATTTAAACCAAAAGATCAAAGGTTAATATTTGCATCCCAGGATAGTGGATCCGCATATATGTTGGTTTACATAGTCTGTTGAACATGTAGAAGAAATGGACAAATGTAGGTTCTGTAAAACAGAATTGGAAATGGTTACACATCTTGTTGGTGGGTGTGATGCACTAATGGCACCAAGCCTGTGTACTGAAAGGCATAATAATGTGGCAAGACTGTTGCATTGGGGATTGTGCAAACATTACGATATTGAAGTAGCTGAGAAACATTGGAAACATGGGCCACAAAGCATTGTAGAGAATGATGAAGTTTGTATCACATGGGATTATCCATTATCAACGGTTCAAAAAATATATGCAAAAAAAAACAGATATAGTAGTGCATGAAAAAAGGACAAAAGTAGCACTGATCATTGGAATTGCTGCACTCTGTGATTACAGTGCCTTATGTACAGAGACACACAAAATCATAAAATACCAGGATTTGCAGGCAAAAACGAGGGCAATCTAGAAGTAGGATACCCAGATAGTGCAATAGTAGTAGGACCAATGGATCTCGTAAAAAAGAATTTACAGTCTTATTTATATATGCTACCAACATATGTAAGTCCATATGAATTGCAGAAGTGAGTTCTGGGTATATTGTGGGTGCTGTGAAGAGCACATATGGCTAACATCCAGGATTGAAACTACTAATTTCACAAACTGTATCCTACTTTCATGTAGGAATGATGTCCATTCTTGTCACGGAGTTAGAAACAGAAAAGACTTGGAGAAATTAAACAATTACGGTTATAACTTCCTGACCTGAAAATGTCTCTATTCATTACCCGCCGACATACATTCACCATTTTGTATTCATAGATTTTGAATATTTCACCAACCCAAGTCATAAGGAAAAAAAGACAAATTTTTGGAAAGTTACTGGTCTTACTGATAAATAGCAAGTGTCATCCACATTAGTCACTCTTCTTAACACAGTCCCAGCTCTCTGACTGGGAAATGTCTCCTGCCATGTCCGTCCATCACTTATTTCATTGCAGTCACAGCTGTCTGCAATATTAACTCCTGCATTGATTAACTTTTAGCCGCAGTCACTTTTTACATTTAATTTCTTTAGTCCAACTCAAAAGAAAATGAGACAAATGAAAAAACAAACCATCATTATAATGGAAACTCTCAGGCATTGCTGTTTTTCTCAGAACTGTCTGAAATTCACTGATTAATATAACTGCACTGTAATGAAGCTTCTCCCTGGGCCTCTGCTGAAACTGGGCTTTGCAGTAGGACTTTCAAAAGACAAATACATTTTACCAAATTCTGTTACCTTGTCTGTTATAAGTAAAATTAAGCTGATTTTAGGTCAGGCACTTGTTGATGATTATCATGAGAATTGTTTTGTGCAGTAACAAAGGAATTGTGTGTGTGTGTGTGTGTGTGTGTGTGTGTGTGTGTGTGTGTGTGTGTGTGTGTGTGTGTGTGTGTGTGTGTGTATGCATGTGTATGTGTCTGTGCAAGTTCCTATGTTAGTACTAGGCTATCTACCCGTGTAGGAAATTTTAAGCTTAACCAAGTTTCCTATCCCAAAGGTAAGAATGAAACCCTTCACATTGTGTGTATGAGATTAACCCAGCATGACTTGTAATGTCAGAAGCAATTTAATCCAAGGGACTATTTTTTTCTTCTTTTTTTCCCCCAATAATTTTTTATTTCTTTTGTTGCCTACTTGTTTACAGTTTGCGTTTGTCTTTATTTATTATTTTTGGGGCTTATTTTATAAATAAAATACAGCACTCAGTGGTACAGCCTTTATTGTCTAGTAGAGGACACCCCTGTTGCTAAATAGTAAGCACACTTAGTGTAAGTGTCTAGTATGTTGTTATTATGCCACTTGGACGTGCTGTTAGCAGACATGAAATTGCACATTGCAGTGTAGATGATCTAGTGTTCACAGAACTAGCACTGACTGTTAAAACATTGTGTTACAAGGTCTTGTCAGTAAGATGTAAACTTCTGGTACAAATGGTGTCACAAAGTGCACTAAACTTTTTTGTGTAGTATTCTATGTATATCTATCTCGGGGCCAAAATATTTGTGTGTGTGTGTGTGTATGTATGTATGTATATATGTGTATATATATATATATATATATATATATATGTGTGTGTGTGTTTGAGTGTGTGTGTGTATATAGCTCATGGTTTAATATATATATATATATATATATATTTTTTTTTTAACTGCTTCTCCTTTGGGTCATGACTTTTCTGTCTATACCACAGCCACAGCTCACGGTTTTCTGCGTTGCAGTTCACATCTACCAAGGTAATGATAGTATAATTTTGTTATGTTGCTGTTGCATTTGGACTATACCTGCAAAGAAATGTAGATCTGTGCTGAATTTTGCTTTATTTTTAACATATGTATGGTTTCTTTAAATTTCTAAAGCTGTGTTGTAGCAAACTTTCAATAAAACATCCTGTTAGGGCATGCTTTTGAGCCTCTTGGTCTTATGTTTTTGTAAAAAGTTGTTGTTCAAGGCATTTTCCCACTTTTCGCTTTGTATGCATGGGGGGAGGGGGTCCTCCAAATGAGTGTGTCTCACCCTAGGTGACAAATGGCCTAGCTACTCCTCTGCCAAGCCACTGGCTGGGGGCAGTCAGAACTTCTTAAAGTCTGTCTGGCAGTTGGCTAGGAGTATTAAGGAGCTGTTAACAAGCCGTTTCCTGTGGTCCATTGGTGCAAGGTTTGATTTCCTCAGTCTTCATTGCCTAACTGTATGATTTTGAGCAAGTTACTTAACCAAACACTGGTCCCAGGCCGAGTTTGAAAATGGTCCATGGAGATTAGTGCTCTACCCCATTAAACAAATGCAAATGAATAAAGTGCAACAGCATAATACATTTCCAGTCATCTGTGTGCACAGCTGTTTGCCACATGCTAGTAATTTGGTAAACAAGTTAGTACCTGCTTTACACAATGTATCTTGCAAAATGGTTGATCGGATGTTCATGTAATATTGCTTAAATGGCTCAAGTTGCTGGCTTCATATAATTAACCTTCAGTTATTGAAGGTCAAGCTCATCTTTCGTGTACTTTTTCAGAGACAACAGTTTGTCTTCTTGGCAGTATTTTTTTTTTTTTTTTTTTTTAAGAATAATGTTCTCAAAATAACTCTCAGAAGGAAAACAAACTCTTCAGGGAGTACATCTGAACTCAGCAAGGAAGCTGCTGTTTAAGATAAAATACCCCTGAGAGTTCAAGTTGCAGTTTAATATTGAAAATACCCATGAGACTGCAGTGTGCCCTACTGGGACAGTGCCATCCACATAAACATGCTGGAGGGTGGAGAACAAAAAAAGTTGCTGATTTTGACTTGATAGAGAAAGTAAAGCTGTACTGCACACTTGAGTGGATGTTTCAGACATTCACTCTTGGGCAATGATTCTTTGCTCACCATTTCTATCGGGAATTTTTATAAACTGAAATTCAAAGGTACAAGATTCTTTGCTTTTCTGTTTTCCGCTGGAAACTGTGGAAGGTGCACAACACCATTGTTACCATATGAGCTAAGATTTTATTCTGTGTTCATACTTCACACCAGCCAAATTCTGGAGCATTTTATTCTGAGTCAGGCACTTTTGCTAAGTAGTTCTACTGGATTGTGCACGAGGGTACGATAATATTTAGTAAGTACATTTGAGTTAGGTTATTGGATGTCTCTTCTAGTTATATATTGCTATTGAGTTTAATTCACAGAGCTTTATTCTCTGTCTTAAAATACTGTCAGTTTTTTCCTGAAATGTAACTATATTAGAGGCACGTTGTTTCTAAACAGAATCTGTGACTTTTATTTACCCCATGTCTTTAATTTATACAGAGAATTGAATAATAGAGATTTTGGCTCTTTGTAGATGCATGTCACTGTTTGTGAAGGTTTTGAGGGCTTTTTTTACATGATAGGGTGGCAGATTTGCCTCAGAATGCATGACAATGCAGTGAAAGTGTATGAAGAATCAGTATAATCTTCTCTGTTCTGTTGATGATGCTGTGCTTAGCATTACCAACACAGCTCAAAATGCACGAGGCATATGTATTTGCTGAGTCATTTTGTTAGAAAGTTCATATGTTGTTTGTGTGTGTCTGTCATAGTTTGTTGTCACGTTTTTGTATTTACGGTGGTAATGTGCATTTGACATCTTTATATTATTGTGTTGCGCTTGGCTGGTATTATAATCTAGAAGTTTGAGTAGCATATGAAAAAAAAATATCTGATGCCATTTTTTGTTATGACTGAGCAAGTCACTTTATCCCCATTGTACTCTGTTTACTCTTGCCACTAGAAACTAATCACTTATTCTTACCATAAGACATTGTTTCGAAGCCAGGGGCGTAAGAGCCTTGTAGCTCAGGTAGGCTGCTGTTCTCCCTGGAAATCTAATATGAGTTCGGGCAACCCGCTGGGGGAGGGACCGAAAGGGGAATTTTAGGTTTAGGGTCTGAGAGTAGGAGGAGGAGTTGGGGGGGGGGGTTAGGTTAAGGGAGTGAGAGGGAGGATTAGGGAAAGGGAGGGGGTCTTAGGGTTAAAGAGTGGGAATATAGTTTTAAGGTTAGAGTTAAGATTCTGGTAGGGCAATGGGAGCTGAATAGTTACAGGAGAGTTGCAGTGTTTCTAAATAGCCTTACTGTTTTTGCAATTAAATGCAGCTACCGTTAGCACTTTTTATGTTTTTCTCTTTGGTTTTAGATTGATTATAGATATAGACTGTTAGCTCCCTTTGCTGGTGGTAATTGGCATGACATTACAGAAGGAACAGTTTTTAGATTTTGAAAATGTATGCTTCATCATAACTACTAGAAACTACTTTTAAAGGCAGTAATTTCTTAGCTGTAAATGTATTTCATCAGTGGGATAGTGCACTTCCCCGGGTGTACCATTTTATGTTCAACCTAGGAGCGCTGTCTGATCCGCTTGCTCAGGATTACAAGAAATGCAAGTCTTGAACCTCTGCACTACACTGCTAAACAGTATTCAGTGCAGTTCTTCTACAACATCAAATACTGGGAAGGTTGGAAATGTAAAGCTTATGTCAGTGTAACAGCTATTCATTCTACTTACATCAGTGTAATAACCATTTTATTATGTAGCGATTACCAGTGCTCCCACTCTAAACAAATTTACCCAAATTAATGGCACTGGAAAAATCGTCTTTGATACTGGTGTAACAGGAGCACAGAAATACCGAACCAAGACTGGTTCATAAATTCAGCTGTCAAGCTTACAGTCACTGGCCTTCAAGAAATGTTGATGTTTTCTGCTTCCTGTATAAGAATCAGTTATTTTAATTAAATTGATTTTGAAGGAAATTAATGAAGGACGTATTGTGATAAGAGGAAACTTATTTTATAATTTTGCCTGATCTGATGTTGAATAAGGTTGTTTTTTTTTTTTTTTTTTTCCCTGTTAATGATATTTCTGTATATTATCCTGTGATATAGCCATAGCTCCCCCTGAAATGTGTTCATCCTGATCATTGCAGTATAGATTAGGCAGGGGTCAACTCTCTGTGACCTGTAACCTGTAAGAAAACAAAATGCATTGACAATTGTTGAATCCTGTTAGGACAGTTTATTTTCTAACCCCGTATTTTTTACTCATAGGCAATTGTTATACATTTTCAGGTTGTTACAGATGGTGTTTCAAAGTCAATGCAATGCAACATTATATTTCATAATAGTTCTTGTGAAGCCAGAGGTGATGCAAGGCCAAAAGTAAATGATTGTGAACTGTGATTATGCTAGGCTGACGCAAACAGAATGTATCCTCTTTGTGTGTTTTTTCATCTGTTTCTGGCATGTTGATTGGCAATGTATGTTGCATATTATACCATGACCCCCCATTAATATTCCAAAACATGCACGCTGATTGGCCAGCGTGCACGTTGTAAATCGACTTATACTAATGGAAAAAGGTCTGGTCGCCCGGACTTTTTCCATTAGTATAAGTCTCTTTTAAAACACTGTCTCGCTATGTTAAAAGAGTTTAACATAGCGACACAGGTTTAAAAAAGCAACGGAGATCTCCGTTGCTTTTTTTAAAGCTGTCTCGCTATGTTAAACTCCTTTAACATAGTGACACAGTAAAAGCAACGGAGATCTTGCTTTCTCCGTTGCTTTTTAAACCTGTCTCGCTATGTTAAACCCATTTAACATAGCGAGACAGGTTTAAAGCAACGGAGAAAGCAAGATCTCCGTTACTGTTCGCTATGTTAAATGGGTTTAACATAGCGAGACGGCTTTAAAATAAGCAACGGACATCTCCGTTGCTTATTTTAAAGCTGTCTCGCTATGTTAAACCCATTTAACATAGCGAAACAGTAAAAAGCAATGGAGATCTTGCTTTCTCCGTTGCTTTTGGCCGCAGCTCTGATGTACTGTGTAGGCATGCGCAGTACATCAGAACTGCCGCGGATACCAGACAGCTGCGGAAGGGCAGCAAAGAGGCATTATACAATGCCATTATTTAAGAAAAGTAATTATTTATTTTCTTAAATAATGTCATAGTATAATAGCAATAATCCACTTCTGGGTGTGGGTAATGCGGGATTTACCCACGGTTGTCTTTGTTTGGTCCCTCGGGCTTCGTCCCTGGACCAAACCACGCCAACCGTGGTTAAATCCCGCATTACCCACACCCAGGCTTGGGTTATTGCTATAGTAAAAACTTTTGTTTGTCCAGATGTTAAAGGGCGGAGTGAGGGGTTAGTTCAAAGCCAAGAAGGCATCTTCGCTTGAGGTAACAGAAGAGGATGAAACAGCATTGGAATACAGTTGCCATTGAAACGTTTTAAGGCCCGTTTGGGATGCAGTTAAAGAAGAAGCATGTGTGAAGGTATTGGGAAAAACTCATACTGTTGTGATGGGTGTGAGGCTAACAAGTTTGTGACCAGTCACCGTAGCAACAATGAAGTCACACAAGGACTTTGGCTATATAATTGTGACAATGAAATGTTGAGAAACTAGTGTGAAGCTGCTGTAAGAACATGCTTAGTCCTTGTAGCAGCTAGTTAGGAAACTTGGTTGGAGTTAGATTATTCTGTATACTTTCTATCTATGTTTATTGTACTTTACTTTAATCCTCTTTGTGTGCCAACCTATGTATATTTTATTTGGTATTTGTGCTATTTTTTATTACTTAAGTAAAACCTATTTTAATTATCTCTTAGCTATTGTAGGTAGTATTTATTTATTACAAGAGTATTTGTGCACTGTTGCTTAATTGAGAAGAGGGTAATTATTTACATGGAGGAATAACACACTGTAAGGGCCACGTCTTTGAGACTGCTTCGACCAACTATCTGTAAAAGAGATATCAAGTAGCACAATCAGATCATGTCAGTAACTGGAAGTCTCTGACTTTCTTCAGAGTGGTGGCAGTACTACCTGGCCCAGGAAGAAAGCCGTGTGGAATTAGAGGAGTCAACAACCTTCCCTGGAAGTTTTGTGCATGTTTGTGAATGTGAAAAATAATACTTTGAGTGAAATGCAGTTACTGTGGATAGAGGAGCGGGGCGCTGGGAGACATTGGTTCACAGAGAGAGTGCTCTGGCTCTGTAAGTGAACAGTGTGCAGTCTAATTTGGGTGTGAAGGTTGGAGACCCAGATCCAGGACAATAGTGCATTCCTTCTATGCTCTTAGTGCCAAGGTTGTCTTGTGGACTATTCATTGAAACAGATCTTCCTCACATTTATTAGCATTGGTTGCCACCAGGCCATCACAGGTTTGATCATTGCAGTATAGGTAGTTACTGTAATTTCCCTGGTGTGACTAGGGATGCTATTTAGAATTAGATGAGTTACAGATTATGATTTTCTGATGTGGGTCAAGGTTTAATCTGTTGTCTATCACTATCCCAAGTCTTTAGTGATGGGTATCATATTATATCTTGATCATTCCAATAATGATAAAAATGATATGTGTATGTGTATATATATATATATATATATATATATATATATATATATATATATATATATATATATATATATATTGTGTGTGTGTGTGTGTGTATATATATATATATATATATATATATATATATATATATACACACACATACTTTAAGCAAAGTTTCATGTGGCTATGTTTATTGACATGAAAAGAGCAGTCATTTCATTTGCACCAGGTAAGCATTTTTGTAGACCACTTTGAGAAACGTCTGTGTGGTTTATTGCAATAATTATGGTGCCCAGCATTCGGTCATTAACATATCTGTTTATGTAGAGCTCATTTTCCAGTTCTGTATCAGAGATGAATTGCCCCCCCTCCCCGTTTTTCTGTCAGTGGTGAGGTTCGACCAAGGTCCTGTAGGATGTTACCACTGTTTCTTTGCTGTTGGAGTCTATTCCGTTTAGGATGTAGCTCACCATTCTGTTTGCTGCTACCACTAACCCTTACTGGGCTCCTGGTGGTCCGTTTCAGATGTGTTCATCACCCACATGTCCTTTTCCTGCTCTGGTGCCATCATTTCCACTCTCCCAGTTGATAATTCATGGCAGGAGTGTTGTATCTTAGCTGCAGTACTTTGCATTTGTCTGCAATGAACATCAGCTGCCACCTTTCTGATTGCTTTGAGCATTTTCAAATGTTCATTTGTTCTAAATCCTTCCTTTGATTCCTCCCCTCATTCTCCGGTGCTACACCTGTTTTTGTGTCATCAGTAAAGAGAACAATTCCATTATTCATTCTCTCGGGTACATCTGAGACAAATATACTGGAGACATCTGGACTTGGGTTCCCGAAAACGTACTGCATAGCAATATGACTGGCTGTGGGTATTGCAGGATATATCCATGGTTGGTTTGGTTTAATCATGAGGGTGAAGAACACACTCAGTGGATTATTGCTGTTGTACAATGACATTATTTAAAACAGGAATTGTTTTAATATTGTTAATGTCAATGTATGCAGCACTTTGTCTTCTTTGTAAACTGCTGGGTGCTGATGTAATATGCACGGGTATAGCGTTTATGTCCATACACTTGCCCTGTATATCAGTGGAGAGGTGATGGAGAACGCACTTGCTTCTTAAGTGTCTCTTTTGTTTGTTTGTGTCTTCAAAGCAAAAAGGGAAGACTTGTAACGCAGAAGAGACATTTCTATGAAAAGAGCATCTTCTCTCTCTCTCTTCTGTCCTTAGTGTTTCTTTTCTCTTAAATGTTACAGGCAGTACAATTCATCTGGCCCATGAAGACTTTAGTGACCAGACTTGTTCCTGTGGGATGTGCTCAATTTACAGTGTCTGTACAATCAGCATGCATGTTTTGTAATAATAAAGACCTTTTATTGTACAATACAGAATGTACAATGTTGAAATAAAGTGTCTGCTTACCTGCATGTTTGGAGAGCTGGACTTTCACCCCATATAAAGACCTATGGTGGCAATTGTTTCTGAGTTTCGCTAACACATAAGTGATACATTTTTGATGAACTGTGTGCTGATGCACTGTAGATATGTAATACATGCATGATGTTAATAGATACTGAGTTCAACGTTTTAAAGTTTCATCATTTTGACATTTCAAGATTGTGCATTCAGTATTATGACTTTCAGTATACCACTATAAGTTGTCATGCACTTTCTTGACCCAGTACTGACCGTCAGCACTGCTCCAGTAGTCATGTATTTTATTCCTTACCATGTACCTTTCAGCACAACCTTCTGTCTCCAGCCATTAACCATGCAGTTATTTGGTTCCTCAGTCTTGGTCTTCCCTCCACATGCACTGTTGTTTTCCTAACAGCTAGTCTTCTGACACAGTCCTACTCAAGTTGCTGAAGTCCTTTAAGACGACATAAACTGATGATCCATTCCAAGTCCCCCTATAACCTAATCATAAAAGTGGAATGAGACTTGGATCCTTCAGATTATAAAATTATGTTGGTTGACTTGATGGAAATTGTTGCTGTCTACATATGCTGTTAATCTTCTGCTCCAGACCCCCTTTCTGACTTCGCCTATTAATGTTAAACTAGCAGGCCTGTAGTTCTCATTGTCATCCTACTACCAGTAGGTGGGTGTCTGTAACAGTGCTCTCAACAATTTTAGCACGTCGCTGCCAGACCGTAGAGTTCACTACATTTTTTGGTTCATTTTAAGGATTTATTTTAGTTTTTCTCTTTGTGTTTGTTTTGAATGATCACAATTTGGCTGTTGCTGTATGTGGATGGAACTGGTGCTAGTTTTGTGTTTCTAAGGTCTGAAAGTGACTATACTGATTTAGGAAGAAACAATTGTAGCAAGTGTAGGGACTTTTTTATTGGTGTTTTATAGGTCTAGTCCCAGTTCTAATTATACGGCAGCAACTTGTTTTGTAAGCAGATTAAAGCTGATGGAAGCCAATCAATGTGTTGGAAGAAAGGGCTATTTTGTTATGGTTATGAAGAGTGGATGGACTTGTTTGCCACTTCATTTTGGTGTTTGCTGTACTGCAGTTGGAAAATCCTTAAGACTGTGTTAATGTTTGTAATTTGTGTCAATCTTTGATACTTAATCTGTACTCATTTTCTGTTTTTTTATAGGTCTAATGTTTGATTGCTGTTGGTTCACCACTGTTGAAGTTTTTATCAGTATTGGATTGAGATGTTGGAACATTTTGCTGTCTTTATGTTTGTATTCAAATGTTTATTTATTTACATTTGTTTACCCGGGGTGGTCTGACTGAGCAGATTCCCTTTTCAGTGGATGTGCCCTGGCAGAGAAACTGAACAAACAAAAAACAAACATATTTGACATGGACATACAGAGACATTTAGTAGTTTGCAGTTAGACAGCTAGAGGTATAAGATCTTGTATTGATTTGTGTCTGTTCCTTGAGCTTTGTTAGCATCAGTTTGTTACAGTGTTGCTGTCTACGTAATATTCTTGATTTTCATCAATCCATAACCCTTTTTTCCCATTTTTGCACATGGGGTCAGGGTGTCATTCCCACCATGACAGTCACCTGGAGCAGCTGATCTTTATTGAATGATTTTTGCTTTTAGTGAAATTATTTATTTAACTACAGTGGACAGCGGTGGTGGTGCTGCGGTAGCGTTGTCGAAAGCCCATTCACGCTTGTTGCCACACAGAAGACGCTCTAACTGAGAATCGAACGGGCAACGTCTAACTGTGAGGCGACAACGCTACCGCAGCACCACCACCGCAGTCCACTGTAGTTAAATAATTTCACTAAAAGCAAAAATCATTGAATAAAGATCAGCTGGGTGCTGTGGTAGCGTTGTCGCCTCACAGTTAGACGTTGCCTGTTCGATTCTCAGAGCGTCTTCTGTGAGGCAACATGTGTGAATGGGCGTTCCTTCCTTGAAGGTTGTGCGTTAGGCCCGGCAAGCCAGTACGTAAAACTCTACTGCCAATCATTAGTGGACCGGAGTTCCGCTGTGGCGACCTCTAACCGGGAAAAGCCGAAAGACACAAACAAATTTATTTAGCTACAGTCCTGAATTGATTTTTCTGTTTAGTGAGATTTGTTTTAACAAATTTAATATTTTACAATTATTTATTATTAGATTACTAAAATTTGATTCACATTGTTGAATTGATGATTTTGATGTGAAGTGTTTAGTCGATGAACACTGTAACGAACCTGAACTTGTACCAGAGTATCCTTTCTGATGTCCTTCAGGCATCAGGCACTTCTGTACTAACCAGTGAAATGTTGAAAATGTCTGGGGAGGAGATAACGCTGCTAATTATTTACTTTAGCCTCCCTAAAGACACTGTTTTATGTCCAACTCCTCCTCTCTCTGTCCTGGTGTCTGTTCCCTGCTCTTGCCACCCTGCCTCCCTCCCAACATTGTACCTCTTCTTGTCTTTGTGAAGACTGAAGCAAAGTTTGTGTTCATTGCCGTTCATTTTTTTCAAAGTCTTTGGTGATCTGTTTTCCATTGTTGCTTATCATGCTCAGGTTTCTTTCTGTTATTTAATTAAAGAATTCCTTGTTCTCCATTCAGATCACTTCTGCTAGCTGCCTTCACTTCCTTGATGCCCTTCTTCTTGTACTGCTTCCTTTCCACCACCTCTTCAGGGCCCTTTCTTTTGACATAATTGAGAGGCTTACATTTCTGTATAGTTATATTGAGCTCTTCCTCTTTTTGTGTGTTCCTCACTCTGTTCTCTATAGTCCTGAGAACTCCTTCCATGAGATGCCTGTATATCTTGCTTACTACTTCACTTTGCTCCTAGTATCTAGACTTCTATCTGATTCTCTCACTGAGCTCAACAGTATCAACTATTCTAAAATCGCACACCATTATCCTTGTCTTTGTATTCTTGACCACCAATCTGTAGACTGGCATGATCACCATAGACTTAGAAGCCTTCACTTGGACATCCACAGCCTCCTCTACCATGGCAAAGATCACATCAAAATTCTGTTCTGACATTGACATGTACATCTGGGCTGACTTTGTTATGGTTCAAGACCGTTTACCCTCACTGTCTGTCCTGGAACATGGAATCACCCAGTCTGCTACTGATAGACCATTGAATATTACCTTGTGGCTTCTGCCACACTCTTATTCTCCTCTGGTCTCTTATCTCTAATTGATCAGTATGGGGGATCATAGATTGTGTTGACTACCATCTTTCCTCTTGCTGTACCTTAAATGCTGATGAACTTATCTTGGGTTCTGTAGATCAATATGTATGTATACCTTTAAGAAACTTTCTAGGGGCTTGCTGAAATGTATAAATACTGAGCACTTGCGAGCCTGACTGCCATTTTGTAATAAGCTGTTGAGATGTAAGCATTTATGTCTGTGTAGTCTGTCAGTTAGAACATCAAAGAAGAGAACACGAAAACCAAGAACTTCAAAAGTGCTCACAACGAAGGAAGCCAGGAACCAAGAAAATAGTTGTAGAAAACTTTTAATGGACCACAAAAAATATTCCAAAATGTCAATATATCCCACAAAAAATCAATATGTCAAGCGCTTTCGCTCGGTCATTACTGAGCTTTGTCAAGATAATAACTGCTAACATTGTTCTCCTTAAATAGAAAAAAATAATAAATCATGTGACTTGTTAATTGAATTATGTTAAATCAATTGATCAATCTATAACGTATTTAAATAAAACTAAAAAAACTATAACAAAAACTATAACTATCCAAAATCTAACTCCAACTTTAATAATTCAATACAATATGTCATTTATAACATATAAAAAAATATTAAAAATATATAATTTAAACCAGAAGACTCGTCATTCCATCATTACGCCAATGTTTTATAGTGTTGAAGTAAACGAAAAGAAGCACCAGTTGGAATCCACAAAGACAGGCACAAGAAGAACCAATACCAGCTAAAAGCCTGAACGCATTTTGGTTGCATATGTTTTAAATATGTATATAGACTTCTGTCCATGAGGTATGCACTGAATAAAATATTGCCCATGTTAAAAGTGTAATAATAGGCGCTATAACAACGTGCTTATACACATTTAAATGTGGTTTAAATAACCTTGCGACATGGATACAAGTATCTATTTTTTATGTTTAATCCAAAATAATGTTTGGGATATTTGATGCAATTTTTATTTGACTTGAAAGGTACTGTTTTACTTAATAGTGTATTTTGAATTTATATTTTGTGATGACGCTCCTTCCAAAACGGAAATGATGTAATTATTAAATCTGTTGGAACGGAGCTATAAGGCTGTTGCTTTTTTGAAATTTGTAAACCTCTGAAGAAGCTACTTTTTTCTGTAGCGAAAACGCTGTCTGTTGTTACTCAATAAACCTGCGTTCAGGCTTTTAGCTGGTATTGGTTCTTCTTTTGCCTGTCTTTGTGAATGTTTTATAGTGTAGTAGGGATGTTTATGTACTTGGACTATTATTCAAATAGATATTCATATAAAAATATGAAAATATAATGATAATTTATTTAGCAATTTAAAATATGAAAGAACTTAAATAATGCTTGTAAAATTGATTTAAATCTATGAATAAACTATCTTTAAACCAAAAAGTTTTTTTTAAAAAAACATTATTAACCAACATTAATAATGCAAAAAGGTTAAATAAAAAATGAAAAATGGAAAAAATGTGGGGAATGTGTAAAAAAAAAATGCGTATGTTCGTACCCAATTATAAACGTGCCATTCTCAACTTTAGAACACTACTCAAATTAATATTGTCATTGAGACCAGGGAATCTTGCAGCATCTAATTTAAGCTGCCAAAGAAGTTCTTTATATTCTAGCCTGGTCTCCCAGTCCCCTCCCCTGTTGTCTGCCATAACCTGTTCTAAAACAATAAATTTAAGTTCCATATTCTGACACAAGGTGGAATGCTTATAAAAAGCATTAGATTCTTTCTTTTTGGAGACTTCATATAGGTGTTCATAGATCCTCTTTCTAAAAGTTCTTTCTGTTTTTTCTATGTAAAAACTATAGCATTTTGTACAGAAACCTAGATAAACTATACTTTTCGTTCCGCAATTGGAATAACAGTTGGCTTGAAAGAGGAAATTCCTCGATGGAATAAAAAGTGAATGACTGTTAATAATAAAGGTGCATTGTTTACACATCCCACATACAAACATGAAAGAATTATTTGAAAAGAAACAACTATCTAAAACATTTAAGAGTAACTGCAGAAAAGGTACATTTTAAATGTGGGATGTGTAAACAATGCATGGCTGTGTAGTCTGTCAGTTAATCAGTTAGTTTATATTTTATAAAGCTGCTGTCCATCCTGATGTGTTTCTATATAATAAATCATATAAATGAACTACCCTGCCTGTTCGTTATCTATACTAGAGAGGGACGAGCGACAGGTTCTTATTCTGCCTGTTCCTGTGCCCCATTCTTGGTTTAGTCATGTTGTTTTTCTGTCTGACCTCTTATCTTATTTCCTCCACTAGATAATTTGCTATTTTTTTTTTCTAGCTGTCACTTTTCTGTCATTCCTGAAAAATCTGTACCTGGGCACCCACCTCTTATTGCTAACTCCTGTTTCTGTGATATCAATAATGCCTAACCTCCCCTCTCGAATTGCTGCTTACACCACCCAATAATCCTGTGGTGACTATATATCAGTCTGTTTGGACACATTTTGAGTCATCTTTGTTTGCTCATCTTCTGTGTTCTACATTTATTTTTTACTTTCTATCTACTGCTTGAATGGCTATCTCACACGTGTGCTCTTTTTTAGCAGAAAAAACTTTTAAGTATAATATTTGAACTACATTTAAACACGGCTACAATTAAACACTACTGTTCCTTCCTTTTTTATCCCTACTATTGGACGTGCCCAGTGGTTCCCCTTCTCATTCCTTTCTTCCAGAGATGAAGAGTCCAGCAGCTGGGGGCCCTATGGCCCACTCATTTCTGTCTGTGGGTTCTTATCAGCCAAACTGCTTCCTGGAAGGTGTGAGCCAGGTGTTGGGGAGGCAGGCCTGATGCCAATTTCATAGGATTCCCTCCCTGTTGTTTCTCCTTTTCAATAGGCAGCCTGCAGACTCCACAAATGATGCTTGATTGGCATGAGGGATGTGCTTCTACACATACCTGTCTTCCCACCTCATTGGTACTCTCACAGCTGTAACAGCTTGAACCTGCCCTGCATCTTCCAAGAGCCATCACCAACCCTTTTGTGGGTGTCACTAATATTGGTGGAAGAGGGGGAGAGATAGCTGCCCCCCATGTGAGCAAATAGATGTCTGCCTCTCAAACCCATCCTTCCCTGCCTAACCCCTCCTGCAGCTGTGTCACTAATCGAACATGGGTCGCCTATTCAGAGTTTCATCCCTCTGTCTGTCCTGCCTAAAATGGAGTCTATAGCTTGCCTGCAGCTGATCGGTCTTCTAGATCTTCCTCATCCTGTCATCTTTCAAAGGCTTTTCACCCTTGATCACTGCTGCAGCCAGTCCTTATACTCTTTTATCATTTTTTTCCTCAGAGTGCTGGCTAGCAGTACGGGTAACACTTTTAGGAAGATTACCACCAGCACCCATCGTCTTTCATTTCACTGTCACCTTACTAGGCCTACTCACTATTGGAACTTCTTTGTGTGACAGTCCATTGGTGCTTACGTGCATCACAGCATTCATTCTCTCCTCTCATTTTCTCATTATGTAGTCTGCTGCTGCAGTTTAGTGAAAACAGGCCTCAAGGATGATTTCACTGAAAAGCTAGTTTCTCCTTTGTGATATGCCAGGATTCTTAATCCCATTTATGATTGAGTCTTCAGTCACCAAAGCCCTCTTTGTTGTCTCTGCACTAGATGTCATCACCACTTGTCATCTTCCCCTCCACTTCTACCACAACCGCCTTTCTCACTATTCCTGGTTGTTTCTTTCCTGTTTGTATCGAAGCTCTTCCTGTTTGTACTTTTCAATTAAGACTTCTCAACAGTTTTGTCGTTTGTCTTCTTGCTGTTCCCATCATAATAATTTGTCCTTGACCTCTAAACCTTTTCTACCTCATTGGTTGCCTTTTCATTCTCCTCCATTTTGTGGTTGTAGCTCCTGTTTCCTCCCTTCACGTTAGTCTGCTTCACCTCACTTGTTTATTCTCCTGTGACAACCTCTGCTCAGGTCCTTTTGTCATCTGCCTTCCTCTCCACTGTTTTTTGACCCTTAATCTGTTGCCTTCTCATATTTTCCAGTCATACTCTAAGCTTTATTGCCTAATTAGCCAGTGTGCTACCATGTCTGATGCCTGTATTTTGCCATGAAGCTTTTGCATCCTCTTGCAGACTGTACATGTTTGCCACCCCAAAGCTTGCTGAACCAAACAGCTACTTTATATCCTGAGCACCTCAAATCCCTCTCATACTACTCGTCCAACCTGTGCTGCTCATTTTATGTTCCCTTCTTGGATCATCATAATCAACTCCCTTTTTCCAATTTTCTGCATGATGTCAGAGAGTCTCTTCAACTGTCACTACCTCTTTCAATTCAGTGACACACTTCTTTTCATGTTCAGCAGTCACACCTGACTATCACACAACTTGTCTCACACAAACCATCCATGTCTTTGCAGGATGCCCTCATTTTCTCTTGCCTTCTTCTGTCTGTCCGAAATCACCTTCACCAGATAGTCTTCTGCTTTCTGCATGTGTCCAAACCGCTGTACTCTGATCTCTTTGACCTTCTCTGCAATTGAAGCTACTCTGATGTCTTCATTTCTTCATCTGTCCCCTAGTGTGCACCTAATCACTAATTTCAGGCACTTTATTACATTAACTTTTAGCTTCCTCAACTGCTCTGCCTTCACTGCCCACGTTTCTTTGCCATACAGTAGTACTAGTCACACCACTGTTTTTATATTCCTTATTTTTTAGCTTCGTCATTCCTCTGTCGCACACTATCCCTTGCACTCTGTGGCAGTTGGCTGCATTCCCTCTTATTTTAGCATTGACCTCCTCATTCAGACTTCCCTTCTCTTCAACCACCCCTTCTAGATATTTGAAGCTGTTTACCTGTTCCGCTGTTTTCCTCATCTGCCTCAATTCTCAACTTCTTCCGATTGCCCCCATTTTCTACCATTACATCTGTCTTATCTAGTGGACCGGAGTTCCGCTGTGGCGACCCCTAACCGGGAAAAGCCGAAAGACACAAACAAACATCTGTCTTATCTGTATTAAGTTTCATCCTGTCTGCCTTCAGTTTTGCTTAAAATTCTGCTATCATTTGCTGACGTGAGTCTGCCTGTATGGATACAGCAACCTTCCTGATCTGTCCCCTTTAACCTGTTTGCTGTTGTAGTCCATCACCAGTATGAACAGTAGTAGGCTCAGAGCTGAACCCTGATGAGCACCCACTCCCACTGGGAACCTCTCTTTGAGTCCTTACACTATTCATACCCAAGTCATTGGGTCCTTGTACATAGCCTGCATTAATTCTTCAATGTTTCTGGGACTTTGAATCATCACAGGACTGCTCAAATCAGCTTTCTTGGGGCCTTCTTATATGCTTTCCCCAAGCCTACCAATCCTAGGAATTCCCAGTTGGACATTTTCTTCATCTGTAGCTTCTTCTTAACTATCTGTCTCACTGCACACAACAGATCGGTTTTGTAGTATCCTGACCTGAATTAGAACTGCTGATCTCCCATCTTATTTTCTACTACTATTATTTATTAGACACCCCTTCCAGAACTTTCATGAATTGTGACCGAGTTTAGTACTGTGTTTGTTGTGAACTCAACAGAGCCTGCCGACTTCATTATCATTATTGCTATTTTTACTTCTTCTAAGGTGGGCTCCTGTTCTTCTTCTTTTATTGGAGGCCGTGTCTGAAGCAGTACAGCTTCTTTGGAGTTGCCTTCATTTGGAAGCTGCTGGAAGTATACTTGACATCTGACTTTGTCATATGAGCTGGTGAGCGGTTTGTTGCTGGTATCCAAAGGATCTCGGGTGACTGCCTTTATCTTTCTGTCTCTGTCTTACAACGTAATAAGAGTTTCTTTGTGCCATTTGCTGAGTCACTTTCTAGAATTGGGTAGAGTACCTCTAATGTCTGGTCCATCTATTCTGTCTCCCACTATTTTCTGTGCTCCTTTCTTTTGATGACTCCTGGATTTCTGCATTCCACCACCAGCTTTCCTTATGTACTTTATTTCCATATGTGGCTCAGCCACATATATGTTTTATAGTCCTCACGTATATTACTTTGAGGCACTGCCATTCTTCTTCAACTCCAGCTGATGTTCATCGTGTTTCACTGTTGCAGTCATTACACTTGGGTTATCCTGCTGGCAGGTGACCCACAGTTGGCCCGAGTTCCAAAGTCTTGGTCCGGCGTTGGTTGCTGTAGCCTCTTCCCTGACGTCAGTGCGCCAGGGGTATAAAAGTTGCAAACGACGCCATTTTCTTCAGTCTTTCTTGCCACGCAGTGCCCGAAGCAAAAGCAGTTAGGCCGACTCCTGAGATTTTCAAAATTGAATTTTGGAACCGAAGTCTTCAATAAAGCTAAGTACCCCGTTGGGGAAACTTTTTCTTGCTCCAGACCGATGTCAGTAAAAGTTAATAATTGTATTTCTTGTGGGAAGCAAATACCTCATAAGGACTTTCACTGTTACTGCATTCCTTGCCTAGGCCCTGACCACGACGTTACTAGTTGTCTGTTTTGTGCTAGATTCAATAAACGTCGGTTTGATTTTGCTTTACATTATTTTGGACGAAGATTTAATTACATAATGCCGTCTGAACAACCAACGTCCGGAATGTATAAAAAATGCAAAGACAAAGAAAAAGACGGGCATTCCAAAACCGATGACGAAGCCTCTTCTAGGCCAATCGCCGGTTCGCCGGTTCTCAGTGAGGCACTTTCGCAGCCCCTGACACCCACTACCTCAGAGCCGCAGGCCGTAACCGATAGCCACGTGGAGACACCGAGGCCTGTGGAAACTCAAGGTATTGAGCCTATGGAAAATATACCCTCCGATGGGTCCGGTGCCGCTGAGCAGGCACCGGCTTCTGAGGGTGTTTTCAGACCTTCACAGCTCACAATTAAAGCTACTACAGCAGCAAAGGCAAAGTCAAAAACACCGTTAAAGACAAGGAAACAAGTGCAGCATTCTCCAGAACAGTCATCCATGCCAAAGAAACAGATGCTTAAAATGGCCGAAGACCTTTTTACTTTAATCAGGGGCTCCCATCCCCCTCCTGACAAAAGGCCTAGGCAAGACACTGATTATGATTCCTCTGATCAGGTTTCCATTTCTTCTGATTCTTCTTCTGACCAGGGCTATTCTCTCCCTCCCTGTGAGGACTCTGATGCTGAATAATCCATTCCTTCAGCCTCACTGCCTGCGGGTTACTCTTTTGGGGAAATCCTGCACACCATGAGGGAGCATTTCCATTGGGACAGCCAGGATAACTCAGAATCCAAGAAAAGGCTCAGAGATTTCCTTCCATTGCCTCAGCACAGGCCCCTAGCTATCCCCCCTGTGCTTGATATTGTAGATGATGTTTTTTCTGAATCCAGTCTGTCTCCAGATTCTTTACCCCCCTGCACCAGTAAAGCCAGACAGGTACTACAGGGTCCTGACTCTCATAAATTTCTTTACAAAAACCCCGCTGCAGACCCAGAAACTATTTCTCAGGGTCCTAAAGGAGTTAAAGCTTCCACTGCCAAAAATCCTGTCCCCTCAGATAGGGATTCCAGAGCTCTGGACAGATGGGGGAAAAAAGTTTACACTTCTGCTGCTTTAGCTGTAAGAGCTTTAAACTGTCTGTTTCACTTGCTTAAATATCAACAGTATCTCATGTCATTGTTAAAGCAGAAAATGGTTACAAATATAGAAAGTCCTGACAGTAAAGAAATGCAGGATTTATTGCATGCAGGTGAACAAGTGGGAAAGCATACTCTGCAATGTGGTTTTGATTCATTAGAGGCTTCTTGTAGAGTCGCAGTTACAGGCTCAGTTATTGGAAGACATGCTTGGTTGAAAGAACAAAGTTTACCTGACCATGTTAAAGTAAAATTATTGGATGCTCCACTACAGCATGATACTTTGGTGTTAAGGCAGAAGAGGTGTTAAAGAAAATGGGAGGATAATGCAAACTGTGAATGATTTCATACAGGTTCAACCACCTAAATTTAGCAGAAACTGGCCTTCAAAAAATTGGTCCTTTCCAGTGTCAGACAGGCCACAAAGAGGCAGATACAGACGCCCAACAGGCAGATCTCAGTCCCAAGGCTCCTACAGACCTAAACAATGGGGTGCTTCAGCCCCCAAAGGAGGAGAAGACAAATCACAACCTTATAGAAAACAGTCACAATGACTTCCCTCTGCAAATGTCAAGCTCTTACCAGTTGACAGCACCCCTAGGGGGAAAGCTAGCACTTTTCTCAGAAAATTGGCACATGATCACCCAAGACCAATGGGTGTTGAATATAGTTTCTCAAGGGTACAGGTTCCACATCCACACGCTTCCAAAACCAAAAGGTATGCCAAACCTGCTACAAAACCAATGGGCAGAGGCACAAAAACAGATTGCTGCTCTTATGGATATGGGAGCTATTCAAAAAGTTCCACAAGAAGAACAGGGCCAAGGATTTTAGTCACGACTTTTCCTAGTACCCAGAAAGAACAAAGCATGGAGACCAATACTGGACCTGTCAATCCTAAATACTGGATGTTCCAAAATTCAAAATGTTAACACTACAACAACTCCTGCCCATGCTGGGCAAAGAGGCTTGGTTAGTTACTTAGGATCTCAAGGAGGCACACCTGCACGTCCCAATCAGACAATCGTGCAGAAGATACCTCAGATGTATAGCAGGCTGGATGCATTATCAATTCTCTGCACTGCCCTTTGGCTTATCTACTGTGCCCAGGGTCTTCACAAAATGCCTGGCACCAGTAATTGCATTTTGCAGACAAAAAGGAATTCAAATATATCCCTACTTGGACTGCCTTATTCAAGCAGACAGCAAGGACATTCTTCTAAAGCACCTTGCATTTGTAAAAACATTGCTAATTTGCATAGGGTACACAGTAAAAAAAATAAATTAAAACTAGTGCCCTCTCAAGAGATAATATTCCTGGGTGCAAGCTTAAATACAACTGCCCAGATGGCTTGTCTCACGCCAGACAAACAAAGACAACTGACTCATTACTTTCAAATGATGGCAACAAAGACCCAGCTCCCTGCAAGAAAAATTCTGCAGGCCCTGGGTTTCATGGCATCTTGCATTCTACTAATTCCATATGCCAAACTGCATATGAGGAAACTACAATGGTATCTAAAAAGTGTTTGGACTCAGCATTGTCACAGCCTAGAGACAATCATAACCTTGATTCCCTGCCTACAACAGGAGTTTCGATGGTGGTCCCAGGCCTGTCACCACAACAAGGGACAGCCTTTCACCTTGCCTACAGCCAGGCAGACAATAACAATGGATGCATCGGATTATGCCTGGGGAGCACACATGGCAGGAAAATGTATTCAGGGCACGTGGTCCAAGGAACAAATGCATCTTCACATTAATCAAAAAGAGATGCTAGCTGTACAGAATGCCCTGACAGCCTTCAAGGACCTCATACATCCAGGACAATTATTAATAAAGACGGACAATACCACAGTTATGTGGTACATAAACAAGCAAGGGGGCACACATTTCTACCCCCTATGCAGACAAGCCATGACTTTGTGGAACACAGCACTGACCTACCAGGTACATCTGTAAGCACAATTCCTGCCAGGAACAAAAAATACACTGGCAGACGAACTAAGCAGAAATCTCCTGGATGCTCACGAATGGAAGCCAAATCCACAAGTGTTCAACATGATAACAAGGGAGTGGGGACGCCCAGACATAGATCTTTTTGCCTCCCCTCACAATTGCCAATTACAGAAATTTTGCACAAGGACTTACACTCTCAAGCATGGAAAGTGGATGCTCTATCTTTCAGCTGGAAAAACCTGACAGTCTATGCCTTCCCTCCGATGCCTCTTCTCACCAAGGTGCTTCTAAAAGTCAGACGAGAGGCCAAAAATTATCCTGATTGCAACAGACTGGCCACGCCAGCACTGGTATCCAATCCTAAAGATTTTGCCCCAAGGCCCACCTTGGCCTCTACCCTCATCTTCTGACACAGCAAAACAATCAGATTCTGCACAGTCAACTCAGAACCTTAAACCTGGCAGCATGGCAGATAATGTAGCCATTCAGACTGCCCCTCTCTCTAAAGCTGTTATGGATGTAATTTTGGAAGCCAGGAGACCCAGCACTAGGAAATCTTATGCAGAAAAATGGAAGAGATTCTGTGCTTGGAACCAGGCACACGGACTCGACCCACTGGTCCCAAATATGCCTCAGATTTTGCAATACCTGACTGAGATGTTGGACAAAGGCCTATCTTTTTCATCTGTTAAAATCCATGCCTCTGCCATTTCAGCTCATTACAATATGGATCCTCCTATTTTTTCACATCCTCTACTATGACAGTACCTCAGAGGGGCAAAGAATATAAGAACCCCTAGGAGAGTACCAGTACCTACTGGGGACCTCAATTTTGTTTTAGAAAAACTAACACTGCCTCCATTTGAACCAGCCAGCACAGCTGATCTAAAATTCTTGTCATGGAAAACTGCTCTGCTCCTAGCAATAACATCAGCAAGAAGAGTTTCAGAGTTACAGGCATTGATGGCTGTGGAACCTTTCCTCATTTTTCACCAGGACAGGGTTTCTCTAAGGACAAACCCAACATTCATGCCAAAAGTGGTCTCCATTGTGGCCTTAAACCAAACTATTCATTTACCTACTTTTTACCCAAATCCCCAGAATAAAGGGGAAAGACTTCTGCACTCTTTGGATATACACAGGCAGCTACGATTTTACTTGGACAAAACAAAAGCTTTCAGAAAAACTGAGCAACTGTTTGTAGCATATGCTGCAGTATCACAAGGAAAACCTATTACAAAGCAGACAATCTCCAAATAGATAGGACACTGCATCTGCTTCTGTTATGTACAACATGGCAAATCTATGCCTAAGGGCATTAGGCCTCATTCTACTAGAGCAGCAGCCACAGCAGCTTTCCTCAGAGGGGTACCAACCAAAGACCTATTAGAAGCTGCAACCTGGAGCTCAGTGCACACTTTTACCAAGCACTACCACCTACCTCTCTACTGCCACTGCAGTTCTGCAGGGCTTGTTAGCCTCGCCAAATCCAATCTAGACCCAGCCACCCTACCTCAGCTTTGAGATTCTACCCAAGTGTAATGACTGCAACAGTGAAACACGATGAACATAGTACAGTTGTGTACCTACCATAAATGTAGATGTTCGAGTGTATTCAATACAGCTGTACTTTTCCTCTTCTTTCTGAAGTATTTCCTTGAACACTTGTACTTTCATCTACAGTCAGTTTCCAGGTCTTCAGCCTAGGCTCTGTTGACCTTAGAGCCTTATGTGACTACTGCTTAAAGCTGTTTGTGGCAACCAGTGGTTTATGCTGTGGGTTAACTCTTTCAATGGGGATACATTTGTAATCCCTGATTGTACCCCCATTGCCCTTTCCTTACTAAAAGCAAGTCCACCTGAATTGCATGATGGCCATTCTTGTATGTGATCTTGTGACTCTCTCTCATGCTGAACCATTTCTTGGCCACTGTCAAGCCATTTTCCAGACATGTTTAGAATAGCCTGTTCTTCTTTACTGCTGCTGGGCCACCCATGTGGACGTAGGCAGTCTGCATATCCTGTTCTGTCTGGTCTGATAAGTGCATTTACATTTCCCTTTATCAACACTAACTCAAGTTATTTGGTTTTAGAAGACAATTATCACTTAATTTACTTTTAAGTGTGTTTAAATTAGAGGCAAAACAGCAGCTGTGCCAGGGATCTCTTTATAATGAGGCTGTTTGACAGATCTTTTAGAAATTGTCAAGTTACATCCTGATCTACTCAGATAATGGAGACATGCACACAAAGATTGATTGGCTTTCTTTTCCTAACCTTAATGTTTATGAAATGCAAGAGACTAAATCGTGTGAATACTTCTGTTTCTTGTCCACATATTCTACACTGTAACTCTGAAAATAAATCTGCAAAATCTGCAAAGTGAATCACTGAACATTGAATGTTTCTGTAAGACAGAATGTGTTTACAAACCAGCATCTTTAAGAGTTATAAATCAGCAAACTAAACACCAGACTGAAAACTAACCAATTCATAATATTGGTAGGTGTTAGCAAGAGAATAAAAATATGTATAACATGTTGCTAAGATAATATGCCTTGAATGTGTATTAGACTGCCCAGCAGATGGATGCCAAAAATAAGGTCTGGACACTGCAGACCTAATTCACTTTTGGAATTAATGAGGCTGACAAATGTATTATTTAAAATTGCATGCCAAGAGTTGTAAGCAGCTGTAAAAAACAAACCAGTCTAAACTGCAGATATGCCTACTGGGTAGCTAAACATCAATTAACTTGGCATAATGTAGAGAATTATGATTGGTTCTGATCCTAAACGTCTTATGTGTTTCAGAATCTTGGCATCCATGTTGAGAACATATAACTGTACGTTAGGATCAGAGACTCGGTCATAATTCTTCGTAGTCCATGGGGCTTTATCTACTCCATGTATTACAAGTTACAGTTAAAAAGGAAAAAAAAAATCCAAGTGTTTTGCTAGCTTTCAAATCTGTAAAACACTTATACTGCCTTTCTGACAGAGCTGGCTAACACAGTCCTTTGCATTTAGATTCACCTTTCATACCTCTCAGCCATCCAGATTTTCCCAGAACGGCCACATTATTGCTTCAGATTTTTGGTCTGTTCCTCTTAAAATCTTTATTTTTTGGAGAAACTACTGAGAAGTGAAGTCACTAAATAATGACATATATTTAAGTTTCAGAATTTGTATCCTTTAGAAAATGCAGACGAATGCACTTGTTAATCAAGCTACTTTTTCATGCTTATAACAGGAAATTGGGGATACATTATCTGCACCATCAGCAGGCAGAAACACATTTTGTGTTCTGTCGCTGTCATTTGCTGGACAGTACTAGAATATTTTACATCAAAGCACTATATCTGACCTTAATAACTTTAGCAAGGGATGCTTAACATTTAAGTTTAGGTCTTACGCCACTTTAACGCCTAATTGGTTGTCTTTTTCCAATATTGGAGCATAATCTGCATGCTCCATGCACTACAAAATAATAATAAAAAAATAAACAAATTAACTTAACTGAATTAAAGATTAAGTTGTAGGTCAGCTTAGTGTTTTCATCCTGATAATCTGTGTAGAAAGCAGTCCAGTATATTCATTATGTCCTCTTGCTTAACAATTGTTTTAATGGATTATTGCTGAGTATATTAGAATGATCATTTTCAATCAAGAATTAGTCCCAGGTAGCTTTGTTATGTGATCAGATCAACATCCACTGCCAATAGTGTAGTAATTGGTGTAGAGGAAGAGAGTCTTTTACTGGTACTAAAGACCATGGTCGTAGAT
The DNA here is from genome assembly GCF_019279795.1 of Protopterus annectens. Taxonomy (NCBI): domain Eukaryota; kingdom Metazoa; phylum Chordata; order Ceratodontiformes; family Protopteridae; genus Protopterus; species Protopterus annectens. The sequence goes on along the minus strand of NC_056737.1, from coordinate 187,042,232 downwards.
TTCTTGGTGCTGAAGGATAGTTTATGGTGAAGACCATTTCAGAGAAGTTTGAAATCATTTTGCAGATAGGAGTTTATCTAGTTCTGGGTTACTGGGAGATTTGAAGATGACTGTATCATCAGCATAAAAGGTATAATTAAGTGGCAGAAGATCACAAGGGAGGTCATTGATAAAGATATAAAAGGAGATCTAGTACTGAATGTTGTGGTACATCAGTTGTAATGATTGTGGGTTGTTGGTTGACATGGTGAGGGTTACATTGAGAAGTTAGCTTTAGAAACATGTACAGACTTTATCAGAACATTTGCATTTTTCCCCCGTGTTTTACCAGTTATATATTATAGTTGGTGAATTCAGAGGCTTTTAAGGTCTACATGCATGGCTTTCCCCTTTTCCATACTGGTATAAATATCATTAGTAACAGAAAGGATGGAAGGATGTCCTTTGAGTACAACACATGATTTGATCATGTATACATTTTACGGGTTCCTATTAGCATTTCAAATGTTGAAAATGCCAAATTTAATTTAATCGAACTGAAATGTTCGAAATCTTAGAAGAACGAACTGACGGAACATCGATTTCTTTCCCAGGGATAGAAATCGGTGGGCCGTCATAGGAGTTTGCTATTTCGTCCACTGTGGTGCGGTCTCGGAGTTGGTATATTTTAGTAGGGGTGTATGTGGGGGGGGGCAAAGCCCCCCACATAGGGGGGTGTGGGGGGCAAAGCCCCCCATTTCTGTCAGTATTTAAAGTATTGAAAAAAATTTTTTTTTTTTTTTTGCAAGGAACACCAATTTCTTTCCCTGAGAAATAAATCAATGTTTCGTCAGTTCGCTCTTCTGAGATTTTGAACATTTCAGTTCGATTAAATTGCATTTGGCGTTTTCAGCATTCGATATGTTGATATAGACCCCATTTTATGAGCATCATAGCCAAAGGACCTTGGTTGGCAGTGGGGCATATTATACTGTTCAGCTGATCTTGTGATGGCTACCCTTGGGAGAGGCACTATTGTGGCATGCTTAAATACATTTGGAATGGCTTTAAGTATAAGAGTGCGGTTGTAGATAAATGTTTGAACGCACAGCTAGAAATTATCTAGCAAGTTTGAGAAAATGAGGGTGAGTGTTGTAGATGCTGTTAACTTTGCTTTTAGGAGTGTTGTTGAGCATGTCTTTGACTTTTTTGTTTGTTACTGACTTAAAGCAGAATTATGGATAGTTTGAGTGGGGAAAATAATGTCCATGTTAGAGGGTGAGGGCATAGTCTAGGTAGGAAAATAGAGAGCCTGTTGGTGTGGGAGGGGAGGCCTCTGCAATGATGAAGCCATGGGATTGTGAGGGTTGCAAATATGTTTTAGTCCTTGTAATATATCCGTGGGTAAGTGTTTTGGGTATTTTACTAATTGCCTGAAATTTAATATCATTCCCAGAGTTTTTTCTTGTTTAGCCTAATATAAGTGTTTGTCTGTACCTACAATAACCAACCTTTCCTTTTGTAGTGCTTATCCTTGTGTTTTTCCTGCGATTTTTGTAGTGAATGTGTTTACTGTTATTACTGGAGTCCTCTTTCCATTCTTCCCAAAGATGGTCCTGGATTTCATGAATTGTGTAGTTGGAGATGCTGGACAAAGTCCTTTTTTTTGTGCTTTACCCCTTCTTGTTTTTGATGGATGTATCTTATTTTGAATGGAAATTGGGATGTTTCACAATAGTGTGTGAGGCTCATCAGAGTAAGCAGAGTCATAAACTGGTGTTCAGTCCACTGGGCTTCATTATTCAACTAGGGTATCTTGTGAAGTTTCTACAATGGTTATACTTATTGTATAATTTGGAGACACTTTATTTTTAAATTCCACTGTGATACTATTGTGTTATGCTGATTTATAAAATTGGTAGTGTATGCACTGAAATTTGTTAGTATTATGTCAAAAGTCTACTTCTTGAGGTAACATTTGAACTATTTTTTGGATAGGATGAATGTAGAGATTTTATGTCTTAAGGGTCCAGTGATATCCAAGTTTAAATCGCCCATTATACAAAGTTTGATCTATATAGCATGGCGTAGTATTTTATCAGGTATAGTTCTAAGAACTGTAAGCATGCGATGATTATTGAATGTTTGTAAAAGTTGTTTTTGAGTACATTTCACCTTATTAGACAATGTGCTAATTGTTCGTTACTCTAAATTTTAATTATTTGTTAATTACTTCATCTGCTCCTGCCTAAGTTGGCCAGTAACCAAAGTATTACCAGCCTTTTAGAAGTCTGTTAATTGCCTTTCTTTGTGCTGTTTCATTTTTACTAGCCATGGCTTGAGATAAAGTAGATAAGGCTTCAGGCTTTAAAAAGTGCTTAATGTGCAGCCACACGTTTCCCTCCTAGATACACATGACCTTTGTGATGTGTGGTCTGGTGTGACATTTGTAAAAATTTTGGAGTAAGACTCTTCAGGAAACAAGAAATTAACTTATTTTAAAAGGACATCTTCCAGCTCATGGAAGTTGGTCCACAACACAAACTACTAGTTGCCGCAATTAGCTGCAAACAGTGGTCAGAGAAGGCTTTAATGTTAATTGAGACTAGGCTGAAGACCTGGAGGTTGACTGAAAAGAAAGCACAACAGGAATTACTCAGGGCCTTAACACCACAAGAAGAGGAGGAAATAGGTGGAGGTGAAGAAGAATGGCAACATCTCAAAACAGCATGTGTCAGGACAATAGAACAGATATGTGGCCGAGCCAGTTATGGAAATAAGGTACACAAGGAAAGCTGGTGGTGGAAGACGGTGGCAAATGCAGCAAACTGGGAAAATCAGAAGAAGCCAAGACTTGAGATAGAAGAGAAGACAGTGGAACATGTTAATAGCTTCAAGTATCTGGGAAGAGTGGTTGAGAAGAAGGGAAGTCTAAATGAAGAGGTCAAAGCTAGAATCGGAGGGGCTGCAGCCAACTTGTATAGAGTGTCAGGTGTAGTGTATAATGGAAGAATGCCAAGGAAGCTGAAAAGTAAGGTGTACAAGACACAGTACAGGAACCTGGGCAGTAAAGGCAGAGCAGACGAGGAAGATAGAAGTGATGGAAAAGAAGTACCCAAAACGAGTGGTAGGATGCTCACTGTGGGACAGATGAAGAAATGAGGACATAAGAGCATAAGCCATAATACCGACAGTTGCAGAAAAGGTCAAACAACAGATTACGTGGTTTGGGCACATGTGCAGAAAATAATCTAGTAAAGATTTGGCACAGGCAAGAGGAAATGAGGGCATCCAGCAAAGAGGTGGATGGATTGTGTGAGAGAAGATCTGTGACAGTCAGGCCTGAGTGTTGAAGGCAGGAGCGTGGCACTGAATTGAGAGAGAGATGGCAACAGTTGACATGACACCCCAACCCCATGCAGAAAATGAGAAAAAGAGGGTTGATGATGATGATGATCTTCCAGGACTTGGAAAAAGTAAGAAAAATGTAGCCTTGAGGAGGAAAGAGTGCAGAAGGACCAGGACATCTGTCACCCACCACCAAGACAACCAGGAAAGATCCTCCACTGGTAGTGCAAACCACTAGTGCAGTAGAATGGCCACACATTAGTGTGATCAGTAGCATGTGTAGCCCCACTCCAGGGGAAAAAATTGGGTAGCTTCCCCTCAGAGCAGGAGCTGTTCAGTTACACAAATTCTGTCCCTTCGTCCATGTGTATAAGGCTTTTGTCAGTAATTTCTCTGTAGATGTAACTTGTGCATTTGCAATGTGGGCCTCTCTGCATACCTTTGCAGTACACTTCAATTTGGATGTGGTCTCTAGGTCTAGATTGTCCTTTGGTGACACCATCCTCCAGGGTCCTGTATCATAATTCCACCCAAGATGAATAGCTGGAGGCTCTCTCCTGTCTTGAAGTGGGCAAACTGGATCATGCAAGATGCAAAGATTATGTACTTAGCATAAAGTTATATCTTTGTGATCTGTCCACCAACGTCAACATCCCCACCCACATTCCCTCACCTTATTTTTTTCATACCCCATGGCAGAGACCTAGCCGACCATATATGAGGCTTTTCAGGGGTAGTGGTGTTTCTTTTCTTAGACCAGGTCACTGATTTCTTCTAGATATGTAATTGCTTGTGGCTGTAAGGGCAAACCTGACCTGGAGAGAGAAAGAGATGCATGCAGACAGAGACTGAGAGTGAAGTGTGGTAGAGTATGAAAAATGAAGGAAGGAATTTCAGCGTGGGAAAGCATTATTGATGCCAGTAGAAGTGCCACCTGTGGTGACCAGTACTTCCTGAAGTAGATGGACATGGGTCATAAATGTCTCTCACTTTTAAAACCTGTATCCCTTTAGCCATGCTAAATGAAATTTCTCTTCAAACAAGAAACATCTTTGCCTATGTCATAAGTGATAATTTAAAAATCATACATTTATGTAAATGAAAACAAACAATATTGACATAATCCCAACTGCAAGCATTTTATATCACAAACCGTGTTGACATAATCCTTGTTGCAAGCATTATACATCACTTATAATCTACCCAATCATTGTCAGTCAAATGTTATGTAGCGCATTCAAGTCCTGCTTTCTTTTAAACCTCATTCTTCCCTATATGTATTCCCACAATTCCCATTTTTCCTATGTAATTTGCTCCTAAGCTTTTTAAAAATCTCAATTCTAGTTGTTTTATCTCTGTTACTATATTCACTACTGCTAGCACAGCTGGTTTAGACTTTGATTTCCATTTTCTAGTAATTGTTTTTTTGGCAGCCACCATAATTAGACTGAACAAGGCCTTACTTTGTGTAGGCAATTCCAATCTTGTATCGTAGGTCAGAAAAATCATTTCCCTAGTTGCATCAATTTCCTCACCCAGTGTCTCAGAGTAGTCTGCAAGGAATCTTGAAAGTCTGCCAACTCATTACACTCCCATAAAATATGTTCCCAATTACATCTTTCTTCCTTGTCACCCCTCCAACATTTGCTGTCTACCTGAGGAAACAGTCTCTGGAGTCTACTTGGGGTACAAAAACAGCTATGTAAACATTTGGGGTTGGGAAGGTGGCCTAATGGCTAAGGTGTTTGCCTTACAAACACAAGGTGCAAGGTTCAAGTCTCACAAGGGATAATTGGCTAGGCTTAAAATGGCTCGCAGTAGCAGTTCGCCTAGTACTAATCTACAAACCTATTTCCAAGCAAAATTCCCAAATCATCTAAATTTTGTTGCATATTTGGGAGACATACATATATCCCCCCATTTTTATTTGTGAATTGCTTATTTAATCTCTCTTCCCAGTCCTTTGTAACCTCCTCTGATTAATTCTTATAGTTGTCATACAGTACTTTATATGCTCTACTAATTATTCCTTTTTAACAACAGCTTCTGTTCTAGATTCTACTAAAAACTCTACCAGTGCTGGTCTTTTGTTTAGGACCCCCTATTTCTATCTCTTTGCCTATACTTTGATACCAGTCCTTGATAGGGAAGGCAATCTCTAACCTGCAGTCCAAATAAATTCTTGGCGTCTTAACATTTATTACCTTTTCCTCTCTAGTTATTTCTTCCCAATACCTTGGTTTCTTTGCCAATTTTCTGCAATACATTCCTGCCCCCTCTTGCCTATTGCCTGTATCCCTAATTGCAGTCATCCCTATCGACAGAATCTCCTTTCTGCATTCCCATGTTGGCTTAGTTCTTGGAATACTTTTTGCTGCTTTAAGAGTATAATACTCTGTATGATTATTGTTATTCTTTTTAAAGATCTGCATCCAAAATCCCAGTCTCTCTTTGTTTTTTGAGCTCCCCCTGTCTCATCACCATCCCTTTCCACTTTGAGTTATAGGTTCCTGCTTGTACTATGTATAGGAGCCTTAACTGTGTAGCTCTGAAATATCCCTTCAAATCAGGTAATCCCAGTCTGCCCTGTTCTATTGGAATCAATTTATCCCATTCGACTCTTGGAATCAATTTATCCCATTCGACTCTTGCTGTCTTCCCCTGCCGGATAAAACCATTCAGCTCTTTGTTAATTGCTGTGCACAACAATATATTTTTTATCCTCTTTTATTTTGGAATTCCTCTTGCAATTATAAGTGCTTCTCTTTTCCTTTGTCCTAGGTATTCCACTGAATAATCATCCTGAAAAGCTTTATCAAATTCACATGTTCGTTTTTTCCAAGAGTGTGTCTTCTGTAGCAAAGGTATTTGCACTCTACATTTTTAATAGTTCATAACTTTCTTTTTTGTATTTATTTGTTAGACCATTGACATTTAAAGACATTACAGAAATCTTCATTGTATTAAAAAATTGCTATAGGTTCATAGGACCAGTTTTCATTCCATCCTGAACTGATGGGTTCAGATCCAAGACGTCTGATCCAACTCAGCCACTGAAAAAGCTTGTGGCAACTTAGAACTCTTGATCTTATTCTCCCTTACCCGCACTGCACCATCCCCGTTACCTCAAATCTCATTTGCCGCCATCAGGTGAAAGATGTGGTGATTTGTCTGTCAAGTTTTGAGGGTAGATAAGTACTTGTTTTTTCTGTATTTAAAGTGATACAATTTAATCTTTTCTCTTTGTTTTTTGTACTAGCATACTGTTGATACTATTGCTAGTATTTCTTTCTACTTTTTCTCTCCTTTCACCCTTCTATATTTATCATAGTTCTTTACTACCTTTTTAGGTATTCCCCTCTCCATTCCCTTCTTGTTTTAAAAAAAAAAAAAAGGAAGAAAAACTTTTTTTTGTTGATAGATGTGTGTATATATATATATATATATATATATATATATATATATATATATATATATATATATATATATATATATATATATATATATATATATATATATATGTATATATTTCAAATCCTATTGTTGGTTGTTGTGGTTAAAGTAGCTGTTGTAGCAGTTTGCTTTTTCTCCTCGTGAACATATCTGTGAAAGCAAAAGCTTCTGTAGGTTTTAGAAAGTGTGGGAAGTGCGGTCAGAAGATTCCTCTCTCTGACGCACACACACTCTGTGTTTATTGCCTTGGCCTCTTCCGCCTGCAAGAGATCTGCACAATATGTCATGCATTCAACTAGTTTTTGTTTTGGCTCCTATCCCTTTGGGTCAGGAAGCCCATACAGCGATAACAGTACCTCTAACTCTTCCTCCTCTGACTCCCTCTGTTGGTTTGGAGCCCTTGGATCTGAGTTGTCCAGGCCCATCTTCTTTGGATACGAAGTTCATTGTATCTTCAGATCTGAAGCTTGCTCTGAGCTCCTCCGCACTGACAGATGTGGAGAGCTCTCTGAACCGCTTCTACTCTTTCGGATCCGAGGTGTTTCAGTCAACTCAGAGGGCTTCACAGCTGTCTCTACAACTCGGAGCTTCAGCAAGGGTTAGTTCAGCTCCGACTTCTGCCTCAGGGTGACTTTCCTTGGAGCAGGGAAGGACCAAGGAACAGAAAGCCCTCTTCTCAGATCCAGGTTCCTATCACTGTCTGGGAAGGCCAGCCTTTAGAACTTTGGAGAGAGCCTGCCAGTGACCATGATCCAGATGGGTGCTATCCCCTCTGGTCCTGCATCTACATCTCTCCCATCTTTGTGTTAAGAGTCTCAGCTAACCTTTCCACAGGGATGGACGGTACTTAAACTGCAGGATTCCCAGTTGGTTATTTCCACCTCTCCCGAGACCTCTCCAGATTATCCCACTGAGCGAGTCTCATGAAAGAGGACATGCAAGAGGAAGCATCTGGAGTCTCCTGAATCTGTCACCGAAGACACTGATTTTGATCAGGGCGAAGGGTCCCCACAGTCACCTCCTGCAGATGTCTCGTTTAGAGACATCCGTGAAATCCTGAAACAGAGAGGTGGCTGGAAGACCAGCAACTCTTCATCGGAGGAATCTGTGCTCCTGTAGGCGTTCACCTATCTGTTTACTTCTTGAATGATCCCGCCTGACAACGAGCTCTTCAAACTGGTCTCAGGGTGGACATGGAAGGAACCTGGCACCATTCAGCCCATTCCTGGGAAGCCTGATAAAATTATGACCCCTCTGGAAGAGAAGCATTTCTGGTCCAAGGGCTCCCTGTTAATGGCTTGGTCTTAGCATCAGCCACCAGAAAGGAACTAGCCAATGAAAGTTGTTTTGTTCACCCCCCCCGACAACGATTTGCAGGTGATGGACAGGTTTGAGAGACATGTCTATGCTTGAGGGACTTTTGCCTTGAGGTCTCTGAACTATTTGGCACATTTCACTAGTCTACAGAAGGATTGGATTAAGGAACTCTTGGATACTATCACAGGAACCTTGTCTGAAGAGGTAGAGGATTCAGGTGGCGACCCTACGATCAATATCAAAGTCGTACATGAGACTTATTTCCAGTGTGGCATAAGGAATCTCAAGGGCAGTGGGTTCAGGCGTAGTTAAGAGACAAGCGTGGATGGACTTGTGTGACTTTGCAGAGCTTTTAAGTGTGTGTTCATCAATGCTCCTTTAGATGGCACCTCCCTTTTTGGCCCCAAAGTAAAAGATGCCTTGTCCAGGTGTGAGAAGGATGGAAAAACCCTTTCTGCCATGGGCATACATTTTTCCACCATCCCCAAAGATCCTTTTCGAGGAATCATCAAGGTGGTGGAAAGATGTGGTTCAAGAAATCACAACGGCCTTTCCAGGATGGAGGCTCTTCCCCCAGAGGCAGGGGGGAAACCCAAATGGTAGACATTGCCCTTGCAGCAGAGGAAGCCTGCAACATTAGAGGTCCAGAGAACCTCTCTTTGGCAAAACCTTTCAGCGCTCCTGAACAGAGACCCGATTGTCCCTGTCTGTAGGCAGTTGGGGGTCATTTGTCCCTGCACAGGAGAGCCTGGCAAGAAATAACAAAAGATACTTGGTGCAGAGGATCGTATCCAGAGGATATACAATTCCTTTTTCCCTTCTTCCTCCAAATTCCAGGAAAATCCCCAATGTTCCATCTAGTCAGAGGGATCAAACAGCCATTCAAATACAAAAGCTGCTAAACAAGAGTCATTCAGGAGGTCCCCCCGACCAGAAAGGATTGGGAACATACTCAAGATTCTCTTTAGTGCTAAAGAAAACAGGGGACTTGAGACCAGTGCTGGATCTTGGCAGCCTGAACAGATTTGTTTGAAAGACAAAGTTTCGGATGGTCAAGTTTCAGTCCATTCGTTTTTTGAAAAGAATGGATCTGCTCAATAGATCTCCAGGATGCATACTGTCATATAAAAATGTAAAGCAATCCAGGAAATACTTTGACTTCTGGCTAGGAGCCAGTCATTATCAGTTCAGAGCACTGCCCTTTGGTCTTGCCACAGCCCCCAGCTTGTTCACCAAATGTATGGCAGTGGTAGCATCTCACTTGAGACTACAAGGATTCTTTGTCTTTCCATACTTAGACAACTAGCTCATTACTGCTCCAACCAGGCATCAACTGATCATGGCAAGAGAAGGTTATCCACGCTTGTACAAGGTTAGGAATAACCATAGATTTTGAGAAGTCAAATCTAGAGCCAGCTTAGATTCTAGAATTCATAGGAGCACTGTTCAACACAAGATCAACAATAGCTTCCTTTCCTCTTTCCAGAGTTCAAACTTCAGAGTCACAAGTCAACAAGATACTTCGCAGTACCACGGTCCTGGCTCACCTAGTTCTGCAAGGTCCTCTAGCAGGTTTCATATGAGGATTCTTCAATGGATGTTGGCCTTTTGGTAGTAGATACTTCATCTACCCTTACCCTCTACAATGTGGATTGCCAACACTTGCAAGAAAAGTTTAATATGATAGATTCAGTCAGAACAGCTGCTACAGGGCTATCCACTTGTTCATTCATAGCCCAAGGCCATAGTGTCCACGGATGCTTCCCAGCTAGGGTGGGGGTATTTCGTGGGAAAGATAGTCTAAAGCATGTGGTCCCCCAAAAGAGGCCAATTTGCATATCAATGTACTGGAGTTGAGAGCAGTGCTTTTAGCATTGCAAGCCATTCAGGATGCTCTCCTGTCAGGAACCGTTGCATTACAAACAGACAATATGTCAGTAGTTTAGTACATCAGCAGACAAGGAGGATCCAGATCATACCCATACCTCCTATGTCGAGAAGCACTAAGTGGCAATGAGCAATAACTGCCATCTGCTTTCTCTTAGCAATGCAGATCCTGGAGGAGTCCATTGTGCTGTCAGACAAGCTGAGCTGTTGCATTCTGTTACTTCACGAATGGTCCCTCAACCCACAAAGTTGCAGAACTAATTTTACACAAGTGGGGCCAGCCTTGCTACTGAGGGATGCTCTTCTCCATGATTAGCCCCCTGGGTTACTTTATGCATATCCCACAATTCTCCTAATTCCAAAGTTTCTTCAGAAAGCTGCCAGGTTGAAGACCAAGGTCATTTTCATTGCCCCCTTTTGGCTTTGACAAATTTAGTTTTCCTTCCTGTGGCCTCATTTAATTCACCAACCCTAGATTCTGGACCCAGCTCCAGATCTCCTGTCTCATCCAATAGGCATGACGCATCTGGACCTTCCGAACTTCAAGTTGACAGCTTAGTTTCTCCAATTCCAGTAATAGGCAGACAGTCTATGCTCTTTTCCCCCGTTTGTCACATCTTGTTGTCTTCCCTTAAGCCATCCACTAGGAAACTTTATGCTAGTAAGTGGAAAAGATTTGTACACTGGGCTCTTCAAAAGCGTGTAGACCCTTACTTGCCTCAATCATCATGTGCTGGAGTTCTTGACGCTACTGTTCTACCAAGGGGTCAGTTGTTCAGCAGTGAAAGTCCAGTTAGCAACAATTTCTAATCTCTAAATTTGTTTTGATGGCTATTCACTACCCTCTCATAAGCTATGTAAAAGCCTTCTTACATGGCACAATTCTACTCAAACCTCCTTAAGATCCCATGCCACCATGGGATCTGAAATTGGTACTGCAGTCCTTGATTCATCCACCCTTCAAGTCTGCCTATGATTGTAACCTTAAATTTCTGTCTTGGAAGACCTTATTCTTAGTTGTCATCACTTTTGCCAGTTGAATTTCGGAAATTCAGGCTTTGTCGGTGAAACCTTCTCATCTCATTTTCCATAAGGATAGTGTCTCCTTACGAACCAATGCATCCTTTTTGCCTAAAGTGGTATCACGCACCAACATTAACCAGTGCATCAGTCTACCAGTTTTCTTCCCAAATTATTCCAGCAAAGGAGTATACTTGTTACATTTGCTAAATGTGCACAGACAGTTAAGTTTCTGTCTACATAGAACAAAATGTATCAGAAAAGACTGATCAATTGTATGTATCCTTTGCTGATCTGAAATTGGGCTCACCAGTATCTAAAGTCACCTTAGCTAAATGGCTTACTGACTGTATCTCCTTTATTTACAACAAATCTGATATGACTTTGCCATGCATAGTACACACTCATTCAACCAGAGTTGTGGTTACCTCCTCAGTTTTCCACTCAAGAACTTTCATGTACAACATGTGTTCAGCAGTAACTTGGGCTTCCTCTAACACCTTTATCTGACATTACAAGTTGGATCTGGTGTCCAGAGGTAGGGTATCTTTTGGCTCAGTAGTGCTCAGAAATATTCTTCCTTGAGTCTACCCAGGGTTCTAGGTAGTTGGGGACTCTGTCCCATCAGTCAAGGACAGAATGAAAATTGACATCAGATAAAGACGTCATATATTTACCATAACATTCCATCTGTGTTGCCTGTTTTCATTCCTTCTCGACTCTCCATCCCAACCCTTTTTAGGTTTATTTTAGAAGAGTAAGCAGATCTAACAAATGTGTTATCGTATGAACATTACCAGCTCCAGATATGGCATTGCCTTGTCACTCTGTCTCTTTATCTCATAAATATAAAGTTATAAGAGTACATCTTTCATTATAGCTTGCAAACAAGATCTGAAGTAATGGGATATGTTGCATTATGGGTAAGGGAGAGGCTCGAGAGTTCTAATTTGCCCCGGGCTTTTACAGTGGCTGAATTGGAGCTGACATCTCTGATCCGTACCCATCAGTCGAGGATGAATGAAAATGAGCAACACACATGGAGCGTTATGGTAAGTACATAACTTCTTTTTTTGTTAAATGTCTAGCTCCAGTTTGTGTTAACATGCATACTCTGTTTGGCAGGTTAAACTTTTATACAGTTATTTTTTGTCATATCCATTTGAGCCTATGTCACATCTTACAAAACTTTTTGTTTTATTGAAAGCCCTCAAACAAAAAAAAAAAAAAAAAACAAATACGCCTCGTGTTAACTTAATAGTAACACACAAAACTATGTACATCTTCAAATAGTGAAGCTTTACCTTCCTAATAGGAACAAATGTCCCAAACTGACAGATACACTGATAGACTTGAGTTGACCTAAAAGAAAGATTATCGATGCTAAGACACATGGTACAGCCTGTACTTCTACTAAGTGCTGTCTGGTTTTGTCTTATCTACTTAGCTCTCCCAGCTGGGAAAACACCTGAATGCCTTCAGAGAACATTATATCCTAACCAATTTCTCTTTATCAGATATTCTCCATGGAGACATGAAGAGCAAATACAGAATGAATTGATGCTAAGGATACGTATTTTTGCTAGAAAGAAGTCTTATAATATTCAATATTCTTTTTCATTTACTTGAGTTTTCTTAAAACTTGTTACTAGATCAAGCTAAGGGTCTTTTTCCAGTCATTTCCACATGCAAGAACAAGGAAAAGCACATTATTTTTACTTTTGTCATGTCATGCTGTTTTAACCAGACATTTCTTCTTTTTCTTTTTGTTGACATTGCAGTGCCAACATTTCTTAAATCTGAACAAGGAGAAAGAGAAACAAAAGAGAAAAAAACAGGAGCACCTGTTTACAATAGTATTCCCATCACACTTAAAAACAACTGAGAAAACTTTAGTTTTTGGCATGCAAAAAAGTCATACACTATAAAACTAGTAGTATTAAGAAAAAGTTTCCTTTACTTAGTTATCTTTCTCCCTCCTCTTCCCCTCCCCTAAGTATTTTTCCAAACATTAATGACATGAAGTAGGGTATATAGTCCCCCACAAGTCAAACAAAGTCCAAAAAAGTACAGTATTTCCAGATGTCCTTGTTCTGTCATATTTCACAAATATAATTATTGGTTTGTAATCCCACATTTGTCAGTTTCCAAGTAAATGGTTTTATTCCTGTTTATCTCCAGCTTCCAGATCTTGTCTCGGTTTCATTTCCAACATACTCTGGATTCTTCTAGTCAGTCTTATGCTCCCTTTCTTCTCTCCAGCATTTTTCATTGAAACCTTGGAAAATGTTTCATTGGCACAGTCTTTCTGTGGTTTATAGTACCAGAAGAACAAGAAGCAGAATTTTCTATTTCACAGCTCACTTTTTGTTGGACAAACTTTTACAGTTCCTCCTTAGCATGAACTTAATCAAAAAATGATTTGTACCTCCAGGGAAAATATTTTGAAGATTGCTGGATACTGTAGTTTGAATCTCACCCCTGCCTCTTGATATTCCCTGAGTAGTGTAATAAATTTATTCCTCTTCTGCCTGGTGTACAATGAGTAATTATTGTCTGCGAACACTCTGTTGTCTCCAACTTTTAGTATTTTGTCCTTCTGCCACAGTTTTGTCAGAATCAACTCCTTCTGCTGGTAGGATTACTTGTTTACTATTAAAGGTCTAGGTTGCTTTTTCATAGCCAGGTTTGGAGCATACACACAGTGTACCATTTTAATTAACAATTCCTGCTGTGGAATACCAGTCCAGTTGCTTATTTGTACTTTCATAAAATTAATGCAGTCTGTTCCTTCCAGCTTTTCTGGTACAGCTGAAAATCTCAAGTTTTCCATACGTGCTCTGTCCTTTAATTCTATTATTTATTTTCAAACCTCTCTTCTTTAACAGTCTGATTCAGCCAGCCTTTTCTTCATTTTGACCACTGATTTTTGCAGTTCCATCACCTCATGTGAATATCTGTTTAAAGCTTCTTCCATTTTTTCCAGCATTTTGTTTGAGTTGATATCAGTGTTTGGTTTATTTTAATCAGATATGTGTGCAGCTGTCTTACACTTTTAAATAGGTTACTGGAAGTCATGTCTGTAGCTTGCACTGCTGTTTTGCTGAACAGCTGTAGTACTTTTCTCAATCATTTTTTTCCTCACATTTTGTAGCTGATTTTCCTTCAGGTCCTATGTATTTCTTTTTTCCTGGCATCCAGGCAGTGCAGTTACCAGCCAGTTATTGAAAATTACCCAGAAACAAAAAAGTCCACTGGCTGCCTCTGCTGAGTTTCTGTTTTCACACTGGGAGAGCTAGAATTAAACTGATGTCCTTCATGGATGCATCTGCAGTCATAACAACTGGGTTGTCCTGTCGTCAGGCAGCCCTTCGGTCGGCCGGATTCCAAAGTCCGGGTCCGGCTTCGGCTGATGTCGCACTTCACCCGACGTCATCTCTGCTGGTCTTCGGGTATAAAGGCATCAGCCGACGCCATTTTCCTCAGTCTTTCTTGCCGCGTGGCGCCCGAAGCAGAAGCTGTTCGCAAGTGCCGGTCGGTCAGATCCAGAGATTACTACTACCGAATACTACTTCAAGACTTCTAAAGCTAAGTACCCGTTGGGGACTCTTTCTTGCCTCAGCCGATGTCAGAAAAAGTCAATAACTGTTTAACTTGTGGGAAACAAATACCTCATAAAGATTTCCACTCTTACTGTTTGCCTTGTTTAGGCCCAGACCACGACATAGCAGCCTGTTCGGCCTGTGCTTCATTCAACCGACGAACGCTTAGGCGTCGGTCGGAGTTTGCTGAACAGTTTTTCGGCTCAGATTTTGCGTACATTATGCCGTCGGATCCTCCGACTACCCAAATTGTTAAAAAACGCAAAGAAAAAGACCGACACTCGCGGTCCGCGGTTTCGGCCGAAACCATGGTTAAGCAAACCGCGAGTGTCTCGGTTTCGGCCGAAACCGAGAAAACTGATCAAAGTACAGCTGAATCAATGACTACTACTGAGGTTCCTGCTACCTTACTTGAATCGGCCTCAGAAATTTTACCTACAACAGTGGTTACTAGTGACTTATCAGACACCATCCCTTTGGATGTCTCTACCCCAGCACGTGGTGCTGCTAGGCCTCCTGCAGCCATGTCCATTAAGGCCTTTGCCAGGGCTAAAGCAGCCAAGTCTACTAAATCAGTGCCTGTTAAACCCCCCTCAACCAGGCCCACTTCTAGTTCACAAATGCTTACTCTGGCAGAAGATTTAATATCCTTAATTAGGGGATCTCAATCTCACCCAGACAGGGCCTCTCAGCCCCCAGAAAAGAGACCTAGAGCAGAGCCCCCCGAGCCTGTGTCCTCTGATGATTCTGCGGATGACTCAGATATTACAGACCAGCCAGAGGCTCCTTTCTCCAATTATGGAGACTCAGATGCTGAAGAATCCATTCCAGCTGCTTCTCCACCAGAAGAATTCTCCTTTGGGGAAACCTTACATGCCATGCGAGAACAATTCCAGTGGCAGGAACAGGATTTCTCAGATTCCAGAAAAAGACTTAGGACCTTTCTCCACCTTCCACAACACAGGCCCTTAGCTATACCTCCTGTCCTCTCTGTTGTGGACAATGCATTTAATGATGTCTGCACTGCACCAGATTCCTTACCTCCAGCCCCTGCCAAACCAGATAGATTTTACAGGGTACCAGACACTCATCATCACCTATACAAGGCCCCACTTGCAGACCCTGAAACTATATCCCAGGGGCCTAAGGCAGTAGCCTCGACCACAGCAAAAAACCCTATTCCTTCTGAAAGGGAAGCCAGGTCTTTAGACAGATGGGGCAAAAAAGTTTACACCTCAGCTACTCTCTCAGCTAGAGCTTTAAACTGTCAGTTTCACATGATACAATACCAAGAGTTTATGCTTGATCAGTTAACTAAAAAGCTATCCTCTGATGACTCTATAGATAAGAAATATGTATTAGAAATGGTAAATAACATACAACAGGTTAGTAACCATTCCTTAAAATGTGGCTATGATGCACTGGAGGCTTCATTTAGATCAGCCATGACTGGCACAGTGATAAGAAGACATGCATGGCTGAAGGAACAGGTCTTACCGGATCATGTTAATGCTAAGTTATTAGATGCTCCTATGGATAAGACCAGTTTGTTTGGTACACCTGCCCAGCAGGTAATGAAGAAAATGGAAGAAAAGGCAAAATCAGTACAAACGGTTAAAGATTTCTTGCAGGTTCAGCCCCCAAGGTTTAGCAGGAACTGGCCTGCCAAAAATTGGTCCTTTCCTGACTCCACAAGATCCCAAAGGGGCAGGAATAGACGTTCCAGAGGCAGAAATCAATCCAGAGGGGGTGCCTACAGAGGACGACAGTGGCAAGGTAATAACAGAGGCACAGACACAGCCACTACCACTACAACAGCACAATCACAGTGACTTGATTCTAACTCCGCCAACCAGGGAACAAATAGCAGCACCATTAGGCGGAAAATTAACCTTATTTTCGAAGAACTGGCACTATATCACAAAAGACAAGTGGATTTTGCAAACCATAGACCAAGGTTACTGGTTCCACTTCCACACTTTACCAGTCAAAAGAGGAATGCCAAACCTGCCTCCAAATCAAAAAACAGAAGCTCTACAGCAGATAATGCAATTAACAAAGATGAGAGCTGTGGAAAGAGTACCAATGACAGAACAAGGCAAAGGATTCTACTCCAGACTATTCCTAGTTCCAAGAAAGGAAAAAAGTTGGAGACCTATTCTCGACCTGTCCACCTTAAATACATACATCATTGTCCCAAAATTCAAAATGCTGACCCTACAGCAACTTCTTCCCATGCTGGGCAAGGAGTGTTGGCTGGTAACTCTAGATCTCAAGGAGGCATACCTGCACG
Source organism: Protopterus annectens (assembly GCF_019279795.1). NCBI lineage: Eukaryota > Metazoa > Chordata > Ceratodontiformes > Protopteridae > Protopterus > Protopterus annectens. The sequence continues at coordinate 187,025,333 of NC_056737.1, read as the reverse complement.
TCCCCATTCGACCAATTTGCAGAAGATACCTCAGATTTCTTGCAGGATCAGAGCACTATCAATTCTCAGCATTGCCCTTTGGCTTATCTACTGCGCCCAGAGTATTCACAAAATGCCTGGCATCAGTAATTGCCCACTGCAGACTACAGGGAATCCAAATTTACCCATACCTGGACGACTGCCTGCTACAAGGGGACAACAAAAGCAAGCTGACAACAGATTTACAAAGGGTCATTTACTTGCTACAAGCACTGGGATACACAGTCAATTTACAAAAGTCAAGGCTGATACCATCCCAAACAAGGACATTCTTGGGCGCGGAATTGGACACAGTAAAACAAATGGCATTCCTAACTGCAGAAAAACAAAAGAACTCCTCTTTACTTCTTGGCACTAACAAGACAGAACAAGCTAAAAGCAAGAAAAGTTCTGCAGGCCTTGGGCTTCATGGCATCATGCATAATCTTGGTTCCACATGCCAGACTACATATGAGAAAACTACAGTGGTACCTAAAGAATTTATGGTCCCAACACAGGCACAGCCTAGAAGCAGAAATTCCACTAATCCCATGCCTAAAACAGGAGTTCCTATGGTGGGCTCAAGCATGCCAGTCAAACCCAGGCCTACCCTTTCACAACTATCAAGCAAGCCAAACCATCACAACAGACGCCTCAGACCTAGGATGGGGGGCTCACATGCTGGACAAATGCGTACAAGGATTGTGGACGTAGGACCAGCTTCACCTGCACATCAACCTAAAAGAAATGCTGGCAGTAAAACTGGCAATCCAAAATTTCAGACCATTTCTCAAAGAAGGCCATTTGATGATAAGGACAGACAACACCACAGTCATGTGGTACATCAACAAACAGGGAGGCACTCATTCATACCCCCTATGCAGAATGACTTTGGACCTTTGGAACCTGGCACTCAGCTACAACATCCAGTTACAGGCAATATTTGTACCGGGAAAGGAGAATACTCTAGCAGACATGTTAAGCAGAACCACCTCGGATGCTCACGAATGGATGCTACACCCGGACATCTTCAAGACCATCTCAAAGAAATGGGGAATACCACAGATAGATCTATTCGCTTCCCCTCTCAATCACCAGCTCAAAAAATTCTGCACAAGGACATTCCACCCACTTGCATGGAAAGTGGATTCGCTCTCCTTCAGCTGGAAAGGTCTGACAGCATATGCATTCCCACCTCTTCCCTTGAAACACAAGGTATTACTAAAAATCAAGGAGGAACGTCCAAGGATAACCCTGATAGCTCCAAACTGGCCAAGACAACACTGGTACCCATTGCTGAGGAGCATGTCTCGGGACAAAATGTGGTCAATACCCTGATGCCTTTGATGTTAACTCAGAACAACTACAGCATCATGCATCCAAACCTAAAAACGTTGCAACTGACTGCATGGAACATCACATAGCAGCAACTAATACAGAACTTTCCCAAAGGGTTAAAGACATTATCCTTGAAGCCCGCAGACCTTCAACAAGAAGGAACTATGCAGGAAAATGGAAAAGGTTTGTCATTTGGAGTGCTGAAAGAGGAAAAGATGTGTCGAATATAGATATTGCTAACATTCTGGAGTATTTGGCAGAGCTTCTACATACAGGCCTGTCCTATTCCTCCATCAAGATACATGCATCAGCTATTTCAGCAGAATACAGCTTTGATCCACCTGTCTTTTCACATCCTTTACTCAGGCAGTTCCTCAGAGGGATCAAGAATGTAAAACCTCCTAGGAAACCACCATTGCCAGCTTGGGATTTGAACTTTGTGCTAGAAAAGTTGACACTCGCACCTTTTGAACCAGCAGCAACAGCAGACCTACAGCATCTATCGTGGAAAACTGCTTTCATACTGGCAATAACCTCAGCAAGGAGGGTTTCTGAACTTCAGGCCCTAATGGCAGTACAGCCCTTCCTAATCTTCCACCAAGATAGAGTGTCCATGAGAACTAATCCTACATTTATGCCTAAGGTGGTATCCAGAGTGTCTTTAAACCATGCAATCCACCTACCTACCTTCTTCCCCAACCCACAAAACAGAGGGGAAAGAATGCTGCATACCTTGGATGTACATAGACAGTTACGCTACTACCTGGACAGAACAAAAGTAACAGAAAAACTGACCAGCTTTTTGTAGCCTATGCAACAGGAAGGGAAGGAAAAGCTATTTCCAAACAGACAATCTCCAAATGGATAGGAAATTGCATACGATTCTGTTACTCCTTCCATGGAAAACCAATTCCACAGAACATAAGGCCTCATTCTACAAGGGCAACAGCCACTACCACAGCCTTCTTACGAGGAGTGGCAACCAAGGACATTATTGAGGCGGCTACTTGGACCTCCGTGCATACATTTGCCAAGCATTATAATTTACCTCTGTATTCCAGATCCCGAGCAGGGTTTGCCACTGCTGTACTGCAAGGGATCCTAACCACACCATAATCTATTCTTCCTCCTCCCTAGTTGGCTATGGTATTCTACCCAGTTGTTATGACTGCAGATGCATCCATGAAGGACATAGTACAGTTTTGTACCTACCATAAATGTAGATGTCCGAACTGGATAGCATCTGCAGTCAGGATTACCCTCCCTCCTTCCCTCTGTGGTACTCCTAGGGTATTTACCCTCCTAATAGCTAGCTGGTGGGGAGTCTCTTATGGTGTATTTGTTTGTATATATGTACATACATGCTTATTTTTGTGTTTGCCTTCTATCTTTTGGAAACATTGGCATTTACCCAAAATTTAGCCTTCCAAGAGGGCAACTGGCATCTGGGGCAAGAAACACTGAGGAAAATGGCGTCGGCTGATGCCTTTATACCCGAAGACCAGCAGAGATGACGTCGGGTGAAGTGCGACATCAGCCGAAGCCGGACCCGGACTTTGGAATCCGGCCGACCGAAGGGCTGCCTGACGACAGGACAACCCAGTTGTTATGACTGCAGATGCTATCCAGTTCGGACATCTACATTTATGGTAGGTACAAAACTGTACTTTATTCAATGTGCAGCCATCTTGGAAGTCTTCGCCAAAGGGATATCTCTTCATGTTTTTTTATAACTTTGACCTTTGTCTTCCTGAACATTGACTAGATGTCCTTCAAGGATGCATCTGCAGTCATAACATATGGGTTGTCCTGCCTCAGGCAGCCCTTCGGTCGGCCGGATTCCAAAGTCTGGGTCTGGCCTCGGCTGATGTCGCACTTTCCCCGACGTCAGAGCGTCTGGGGTATAAAAGCATCAGCCGATGCCATTTTCCTCAGTCTTTCTTGCCGCGCGGTGCCCGAAGCAGAAGCCGTTTGCAAGTGCCGGTCGGTCAGATCCAGAGATTTCAGCTACCAAAGACTTCGAAAAAAGCTAAGTACCCCGTTGGGGACTCTTTCTTGCCTCAGCCGATGTCAGACAAAGTAAATAATTGTTTAACTTGTGGGAAACAAATACCTCATAAAGATTTCCATTCTTACTGCCTTCCTTGCTTAGGCCCAGACCACGACGTATCAGCCTGTTTAGCCTGTGCCTCCTTCAACCGAAGAACTCTTAGACGTCGGTCGGAGTTTGCAGAGGAATTTTTTGGCTCCGCTTTTGCTTATAAAATGCCGTCGGAGACTCCGACCGCATATGGTCAAAAAACGCAAGGAAAAGGACCGACACTCGCGGCCCGCGGTTTCGGCTGAAACTGCGGCTAGGCCTACCGCGAGTGTCTCTGTTTCAGCCGAAACCGAGTCCACGGTGATTCCTTCTTCCGAAACCATACTTTCGACCACCAAGGCTTCAGAATTCCCTACCGAAGCTAGTGTTCAGGAATTGTCCGACCCCATACCTTTGGACATTTCTACCCCTGCACGTGGGGCAGCTAGGCCCCCAGCTTCTATGTCTATTAAGGCTTTTTCCAGGGCTAAAGCTGCCAAACTTTCAAAAGCTTTGCCTGCCAAATCTACATCCCAGAGGCCTTCCTCTAGTTCTCAGATCCTCAGCCTTGCTGAGGATCTTATCTCCTTAATTAGGGGTTCACAACCTCACCCAGACAGGGCCTCTCAACCTCCTCCAGACAAAAGGCCCAGGACTGATCCCTTTGAACCTCACTCCTCAGATTACTCCACAGATGGATCTGACTTGTCAGACCACCAGGAAGGGGCTTACTCGCCTTATGAGGATTCAGATGCAGAGGAATCTATCCTTCGCCTCCCTCCTGAAGAATTTTCCTTTGGGGAGACTTTACACTCCATGAGAGAGCACTTTCAATGGCAAGGTCAGGATTTCTCTGATTCCAGAAAAAGATTAAGGACCTTTTTGCATTTGCCTCAGCATAGGCCCTTAGCTATACCTCCTGTTCTAAATGTAATTGATGATGTGTACAGTGATGTCAGTACAGCCCCTGATTCTCTTCCTCCGGCCCCTGCCAAACCTGACAGATATTACAGGGTCCCGGATTCTCATTTTCATCTGTATAAAGCCCATGCTGCAGACCCAGAAACTATTTCTCAGGGCCCTAAAGGGGTTGCAGCCACTACTGCCAAAAATCCCCTACTCTCTGAAAGAGCTTTACAGAGATGGGGAAAAAAGGTGTATACATCTGCAACTCTTTCTGCCAGGGCATTAAACTGTCAATTCCATATGATACAGTACCAAGAATTTTTGTTAGATCAAATGAATAAGAAACTTTCTTCTCCTGAACCCTTAGACCGAAAATCCCTTCAGGATTTGGTACATAACTCACAACAGGTTAGTAATCATTTTTTAAAATGTGGCTATGATGCACTGGAGGCTTCATTTAGATCAGCTATGACTGGGGCAGTTATTCGTAGGCATGCCTGGCTGAAGGAGCAATCTTTGCCAGACCATGTCAAAGCTAAACTCCTCGATGCTCCAATGGAGAAACAAAATTTATTTGGCTCCCCTGCACAGGAGATTCTAAAAAAGGTTGAAGAAAAAGCAAAATCTGTGCAAACAGTTAAAGATTTCCTGCAAGTTCAACCACCGAGGTTCAGCAGAAACTGGTCTACAAAGAATTGGTCCTTTCCAGACTCTACCAGAGCCCAGAGAGGCAGGAACAGGCGCCCTAGAGGCAGAGGTCAATCGAAGGGCTCCTACAGAGGCCATCAGTGGCAGCCTGCCAACCAGAGGAGTAGTGCAACAGCTACAACTACAACCACTACTACAGGACAGACCCAATGACTTGACTCTGATTCCGCCTACCAGGGATCAACTGGAAGCTCCCTTGGGTGGAAAGCTGGCTTTATTCTCAAAAAACTGGCATTGCATTACAAAGGATACATGGATATTGCAAATAATAGACAAAGGATACAGGTTTCACTTCCACACTTTGCCAAAAAGAAGCGGAATGCCAAACCTTCCACCAAATCAGAAGGCAGAGGCTTTAAGACAAATCAGCAATTTACTTCAGATGAAAGCTATAGAAAAGGTACCATGTTCAGAACAAGGCCAAGGATTTTACTCCAGACTATTCCTTGTACCAAGAAAAGAAAACCAATGGAGGCCTATTCTCGACCTGTCCGCACTGAACACATCTCATTGTGCCAAAATTCAAAATGCTGACCCTACAGCAACTTCTTCCCATGTTGGGCAAGGAGTCTTGGCTGGTGACTCTAGATCTCAAGGAGGCATACCTGCACGTCCCTATCCGACCAAATTGCAGAAGACACCTCAGATTTCTTGCAGGATCAGAGCATTATCAATTCTCAGCATTGCTCTTTGGCTTATCTACTGCGCCCAGAGTATTCACGAAATGCCTGGCATCAGAAATTGCACATTGCAGACTTCAGGGAATTCAAATTTATCCATACCTGGACGACTGCCTAATACAAGCGGACAACAAGAAAAAATTGTTAAAGGACTTTGCCTATGCCATACACCTGCTACAGACCTTAGGATACACAGTCAACATCCAAAAGTCAAGACTAGTACCATCCCAAAGGATAACCTTTTTGGGTGCAGATCTGGACACAATCACCCAGATGGCTTTTCTCACAGAAGAAAAACAAAAACAACTTCCAGATTACTTCATGATTTTGACAAGACAAACTCAGCTTACTGCAAGGAAAGTCCTGCAGGCCCTGGGTTACACGGCATCCTGCATAATTTTAATCCCACATGTAAGGCTGCATATGAGGAAATTACAATGGTACCTAAGGAGTGTATGGTCTCAACACAGTCACAGTCTAGAAACCATGATACCAATCATTCCATGCCTTCAAAAGGAATTCCTGTGGTGGGCTCAGGCCTGCCAGTCCAACAGAGGGTTGCCTTTCAACAAACCAAAAACAAGGCAGACCATCACCACGGACGCCTCAGACCGAGGATGGGGAGCACACATGGAGGACAAATGTATCCAAGGCCTATGGCCTCAAGGGCAGCTAAGCATGCACATAAACCAAAAGGAAATTCTGGCAGTGAGGCATGCAATTGAGGCATTCAGACCCTTCATCCAACAAGGACATCTGTTAATAAGGGCAGACAACACCACGGTCATGTGGCACATAAACAAACAGGGGGGCACACATTCCTACCCTCTATGCCGGATGGCTATGAATCTGTGGGATCTATGCCTGAATCTCAATATCCAGCTGCAGGCCCAATTCGTACCAGGAAAAGAAAATGTACTAGCAGACAGCTTAAGCAGAACTACCATGGATGCACACGAATGGATGCTGCATCCAGACATCTTCAAGCTCATAACAAAGACATGGGGAATGCCGGAGATAGATCTGTTCGCCTCCCCACTCAACCACCAACTGAAGACATTCTGCTCAAGGACATACCACCCACAAGCTTGGAGGGTGGACTCTCTCTCTTTCAGCTGGAATGCCCTAACATTATATGCCTTCCCACCTCTCCCATTGATGTACAAGGTTCTACTGAAGATCAGGGAGGAACAGCCAAAGGTGATACTAATAGCTCCGGACTGGCCAAGACAATACTGGTACCCACTATTGAGAAGCATGTCTCAGGCAAATTCCTGGCCTCTTCCCCTATGGCCTCTTCTTCTAACGCAGAACAATTTCAAGACCCTGCATCCCAACTTGAAAACATTGCAGCTAACTACCTGGAAAATTCCTTAAATTCCAACCAAACTGTTTTATCTCAGAGGGTGAAGGACATTATCCTGGAGGCTCGCAGGCCTTCCACAAGGAAGACATACTCAGCTAAATGGAAGAGATTTCTCATTTGGAGCACATCAAAGGGCACAGATGTCACAGTGGCAAACCTAGCACACATCCTAGAATACTTAGCAGAATTGTTCCACAATGGCCTGTCTTATTCTTCCATTAAGATTCATGCTTCAGCAATTTCAGCAGAATACAATATGGATCCACCCATCTTCTCACACCCTCTTCTCAGGCAATTTCTGAGAGGGATCAAAAATGTAAAACCTCCAAGAAGACCCCCTCTACCTGCATGGGATCTCAATTTTGTGCTGGAAAAACTGACACTACCTCCTTTTGAACCAGCAGCATCAGCGGATCTACAGTTTCTATCTTGGAAAACTGCATTCCTTCTGGCAAGAAGAGTATCTGAGTTGCAAGCGTTAATGGCAGTGCAGCCTTTTCTTATTTTTCACCAGGATAGAGTGTCACTAAGAACCAATCCTACTTTCATGCCAAAGGTGGTATCCAGGGTATCCTTGATCCAAGCTATTCACTTGCCTACGTTCTTCCCTAACCCACAGAATAAAGGGGAAAAACTTTTGCACACCCTGGATATACACAGACAACTACGCTACTATTTGGACAGAACAAAAACTAGCAGAAAAACTGACCAACTTTTTGTAGCATATGCAACTGGGGTGCAAGGAAGAGCAATTTCCAAACAGACAATTTCAAAATGGATAGGAAATTGCATTCGCTTTTGCTACTCCTTTCATGGAAAGACAGTTCCTGAAAATATCAGGCCTCACTCCACAAGGGCCGCAGCCACCACTACAGCTTTCCTACGAGGGCTGGCTACCAAGGACATTTTAGAAGCTGCTACTTGGAGCTCCGTGCATACATTTGCCAAGCATTTCAATCTACCTTTATACTCCAGATCCCAAGCAGGGTTTGCAACTGCAGTGCTGCAGGGGATCTTAACTACACCATCCTTCTCTTAGTACCCCCTCCCCCAGATTGGCTATGGTATTCTACCCATATGTTATGACTGCAGATGCATCCTTGAAGGACATAGTACAGTTTTGTACCTACCATAAATGTAGATGTCCGATAGGTATGCATCTGCAGTCAGGATTACCTCCTCCTTCCCTCTGTGGTATTCCTAGGGTGCTTACCCCTCTTTCAGCTAGCTGGGGGAATCTATTATGGTGTATTTGTTTGTTTATACATGTATATAATTTGCAAATGTTTGGAACTTTTCAGCATTTATCGAAATTTAGCCTTCCTAGAGGGCACCTGGCATCTGGGGCAAGAAAAATTGAGGAAAATGGCGTCGGCTGATGCTTTTATACCCCAGACACTCTGACGTCGGGGAAAGTGCGACATCAGCCGAGGCCAGACCCAGACTTTGGAATCCGACCGACCGAAGGGCTGCCTGAGGCAGGACAACCCATATGTTATGACTGCAGATGCATACCTATCGGACATCTACATTTATGGTAGGTACAAAACTGTACTTTTTTTTCTGCAAGTGCATTTGCTATGCCCAGTGCCTGGGTGATTTACTTCAGTTATTTATTTTTTTATAACATGGTACATTTACAGTTTTTTCCCTTTCAGTTTTCAGATGTAATTTAAGAACACCTTATTATTGCTTTCAACATTTGTGATCAAGTTGAGTTGTAGAAGGTATACTACAGGATTATATTTCATTCCCATACAGGACTTCACTGTCTTAACTATGAGTTAGTGGAGCTGTGGTCATCTCGAGAAGATTCCACAGTCTGGAGCATATAATTTGGAAAGTGAGAGAACACTTGCTTTCACTTGGAGATACTTCTAGCTGTCCCCCCCCCCCCTTGCAGGCAGGACCTAGGGTTTCTCAAGAGGGCAAGAAAATGGAGGACTAGTTAGAGCTGAATGCATATTATTGTCTGCTTATACAAATAGACAACGGTGTATATTTCGTTTTTTTTTTTTTTTTTTTTTTACCTCCAGCAGAGTGTGCTGTATTTACAAGTTGACATAGCCTTTTGTTGCATTACATTGCAACCATTTGATAGTGGAAGGAGACTAAAAGATTATCTAGTCTGCCCTTTTAAGTGGATTTAGCAGTCTAACTTCCTTCCATTCCTACCACCCACCTTATCTGTTTTCCAGTTGTCACATGCCCTCTTGAGTGTCTTTGTAGATTCCCACTTCAGCTCTGAGTGTCGTAGTCCTTTCCATGATCTTACAACCCTCTTGTTGAGAAAGTACTTTTGAAGGTCCAGGGAGAAGTTAGTCTCTAAAATCAAGTGCCTGTGCCCTTCCTTCCTCTTTAGCTATCTTTTTGAGAATGATACTTTTGCGTCTCCCTGACATGATCTTGTGCATCAGTGTTGTACCCCCCACACACACACACACATACTTTTCTAGTATCAAATGATAAGAGCTGTAGCTGTTGTAGCTTCTGTTATAGCCTTTCCCCTTTATCTGATGGATCTTTCTGGTAGCTTTCCTATGGGTTCCTTGCTGGAACCTGATGACCGTTTCCTTGCACAGTCTCCAGAATGGCATATAATACTTGAGGTATACTTTGACAAGGGCCCTGTGAAGTGGAAACATTACCTGTTTGGTTAAGAATTCTGTCCCCTGGGAACAGATTTTGGAAGCAGACTGATAACTCCTCAGCTACCATTGCCCTCTCACTGTGCCCTTAGTGTTCCATTGCTGGCATGGTCAACATCCCCATATCATTTGCGTGCTCAGTTGTCCTTTCCGCTTTATATTTGTTTGCATTGAACCTTACTTTCTGTTCACTTTTTCAAATCTTTGCCTTCACTCTCCTTCATCCTCCACTGCTACACTTATCCTGGTTTTGTCAGCAAAAGGTTGATTCTTTTTCTTCATCTGTGACTTAGACAAGCAGAGTGAAGAGCACTGGATTGAGTTTGGAACCCCTGTGGTACTTTGCTAGTCACTTTCCTAATTTCTCACATTGCCTCTCACAACAATCCTTCTGTCCTACCATTCAGCCATGTAGCTGTCCAAGTCCATGGTCTTGGTCCTACCCTGAACTCCTCCTGTTTTTCTCTCAGCCTGTTGTGTGAGACCAAGTCAAAGTCAAGATAGATTATACCTACTTTTTACTCCTCTGTGAATTTTGCCTATACCCCAATCATTTGGCCAGATGAAGTTCAGAGCTCCTTCTAGCTATGAACCAATGTTTATTGCAGTCCTGATGATTGGTGGCATGTAGTAATGCCACCAGCCTTCCCCTCAGGATTCTCTCTCTGAGTTCCCTTCCATTGCTGTTAAGCTAACCAGGTTGTAGTTCTTGTACAAGGAGGGAGAGAACACGCACGCAAACACTCGCACACAGCTGAAGTTTCAGATTGACCTTTCAACTTCAGATGACTTTTTCCCCATTCTTTATAGTCCCTTGGATTGGGTTGAGTGTTCGCCACTCTGGTGATTGCCAGATACCAGTTGACCTAACTAAGACTATGTTTTCCAGTATTCTTGACCTTTTGCATTAGCCGCTGATCTGTTGAAAATTTTCTTCAGGGGATGTGTCAACACACTGGCTGGATTTCTGAAGACTCTGGGAGTCCATATGATTTTTTTCCCTCCTTGAGGGCAGCCAGTTCCCTCTTCACCTCTTCCCAGTCTTTTCTGGTATCTTTACGCAGTTCTCCTAATTCTGCCTTACTTCCCTCCCTGTGTAGTGCTCCCTCCTTGCTTTCTTCTGTGATCACTGAAGAGGAGTATTAGATCATTACCTCTGTTTGTTTTACCCAGTCTTCTGTGATCGCCCTACCTTCTTTGTTCAACCTGGCAGTCTCTGCCCCTTCCTTTATTCTTTCTGTTCTGTACCTTAAAAATATTCCTTGATTAACTTCTTGATCCTTTCTGTTGACTTCCTTTCAGTTTTTGCCTTTGCATCTCTGACAGACTTTGCCTTGTTTTGCTAGCCTTCTTGAATTGTGCATCCTCTGCCTCACCTCACCCTCCTTTCCACCTCTTGTAGACCTTGTTTTTTTGCTGTAATTACTCGCTTTACATGTCTTGTGACTCATGAATTTACATTAACATGCTTTTTTGTTTTTCCTCTCACCCTTATTTGTAGCATTGAGTAGTCCCCCTGACCCATTCTCATAACTTATTTAACTCCTTTAATTTGCTCCTAGTCTCCTGACTCAGCTTGGGCAATTTCCCCAGCCCAAAATAATCCATTAATTCCTACTCTGTCATGTTTGCCTCTTTGTTCTTTCCCTTCCTTTTTAGTCTAAACAGTACAGAGTTATAGTAAGCGTTGGCTAACAGTAGTTTAATGTGGTCATCCATTGCATCCTTTCAGTGGTTAGAACTATGTCCAGAGTAAATTTTCTTTTCCTGATAGTCATGCACCAGCTAAGTGAACCCCTGTTTCTCAAAGAACTCAGTCATTTCTCCCACTCCATCTGTTCCTGGGGTTTGGAATCTCCCAGTCTGTTGTTGGCAGTGTTAAATCCCCCCTATGTGTTGCCATATTTTTTGTACACTGCTACCCTTTTCTTTCCTGTAGTATCCCATTCTGTGTTGTGTCCGCTTGCATGCTGCACTCATACTGTCTTGATTAACTGCTGGATCACTTAATTTAGCTTCTGATCCTGGCTGCATGCTTACCTTGTTCTTAGTTTGGTGGTGTTCTCTTGTCTTTACATCTGTTGCCCTCTTTTATGTAGTTTGCTATTCCACCCCCCCTTTCCTTATGAGAGATGGAGGCTGGGTCAGCTGGTCCAGGGCCTGAATTGCCAGCATTTACTCCAGAGAGACATGCTCTGATTGACTAGTTCTTAGTTCCCGAGAGGCAAAGTGCAAGTCTGACACTACCATCCATTTGACATGGGTTGACTTGCTTTGCTGATCCTGTGCCTGAACGGCCCTTGTGCAAAGCAGTGATATCTGAAGGTAAGCTGAGCAGTCCAGAACTCACTGTAGAAGTTTAAGGCAAAAGCTGCCTTGCATTGAAGTTTCCAGAGTGAATTGCAACTGGTATTTGTACTTGAAATCTGGATAGTTGATGACCTGTTGTGTGTCTGTCAGGGTGACCAACAAATGACTGAAGAAAAAAATGAATTACAAAATACACTGATCACAGAAATCATCAGTCCATACATAAAAATACCACATACACACACATTACAAAAAAAAAAACATACTGGAAACATCTGTCTTTGTCTTCTTTTTGCAAGGCAGCAGACCCTTCAACCCCTCATACCGAGGGCTGTGCTCCCTACAACCCAGCTACTTTAAATATTTCAAATCTAAGATCACATAACTGTAGGGAAAGTGCAGATTCCCAATGCCTATGATCTTGTGCCGCAACAGCAGCATACCAGACGCCTAAGACTTCCCCATGCATACCTGGCATACATACAGACTTGTCTACCACTTACTTCATATGCTTAAACAGTACCTGTCAGTAAGCACTAACACTCAACACTGCTGTCATTCTCTCCCAATATTGGCACTACCAACATTTAGTAAGATAAAACTGATACCGATAGTCATTACTGAATAAATACCAACAGTATGGTTACTACACCTAACATCTTACACGCAAACATAGCACCTTAACCTGACCTACCTTTAACACTCCACACCAGTCTGTCAAATACATAAATTCAGATTTTCACCTTTCCTACTTTTGCAAAAACTTGCAGTCACCCAAAAGTGAAGTTGCTATATTTCTCAACACTACAAACAGGTTGACCAAGTGTGTAGTGTGTAATATGCCTTGGTAAACTAATTAGGTTAAAAGTATTACCAGTATTTCCGTAATCTCATTATTAGCTGCTCATTGTGAAAGGTGGCGAGTGTAATACTTAATATTTTCTTGAACTACAAAATAGGTAAGCATGGTTGCACTGGCTTGCTTGGGTAAATGGAAATTGTTAAACTACACCTAGCTACCATTCTTGCCATGGGTCACTGAAGACTATAAAACAACATCCGTTTTTTTTAGTATCCACAGCAACTTAGTGCCCCTGTAGTTAACAGGATTAGAAGCTTGCTGGCACTGCGCAAGTTCACCTCTTATAAATGCATAAAAGAAGGTTTCTAGAACCAGTTTGATGATTGTCATACTGAAAAACCTTGCTTAGTATAGAACTCCTATTCTGTATGAGAAATGATAATGTATTGTACATTTGGTGGTGAAACTCTTGGTGTACTTGGATGATGGTAAACACTAACCATGTGTTTTTTTTAAACACCTTTATTAAATTATCTCTTAGAACATACGCAAGCATACATTAATATAAAAGAAAACAAACCATATTAACATATTTCTAGTTAACATATGTTGAACATCACACATATTCTTTTTTATAACTATCATCCATCCAACATTACATACATTGCTCAGTTCCTGCCTCCCATTAAACCTAATTTCTACTCCTGAACATTATTCTGCATGTGTTGTTTCTACAGTTTCTATTTATTTCTATGTACTTTGCTACTTCCCTTTTCTAAAGATCCCTCAAGTTTTTTTTTATCTCTGTTACAATAGTTAATCATTCAAGTGCTGTTGGTTTAGACTTTGATTTGATGTTTCTAGTAATTGCTTTTTTTGGCAGCCACCAGAATTAAACTTATAAGGCCTTACTATGTCTGGGCAGTTCAGATCCTGGATCCCAGCTCAAAAAAATAATTTCCTTGGTCTTTCCAAGATGGCTGCACACTGATCAACAGCTTAACTTCAGCTCTCCCAGTGTGAAAAAAAAATGAAACACAAGGGGCAGGATCCCTTGTGGTACACTGCCTGGATTCCAGCAAAGAAGAAACTAAGAGAGCCTGAAATAAAATCAGTTTGAAAAAGTGAAGAGAAAGCATGGCTTGGAAAGAATCCTGCAGCTGTTTTTTTTTTTTTTTTTTTTTTTTTTTTTAAACATCTTTATTGAATTGCTTATAACATAGAAGGCAATCATACATTTATATAAGTGAAAACAAGCCATATTGACATATTTTCAGTTGCAAACATTATACATCATAAATCATCTTGTATACAGTCATTATCAAACAAATATTACATAGCTCATTTAATTCCTGCCTTCCTTTAAACCTCACTCCTCCAAAAAAAATATTATACATGTATTGTCTCACAATTCTAATGTTTTCGGTATAATTTTCTCCTACCCTTTTCTAAAGATCCCACTTCTAGTTCTTTTATCTCTGTTACATGTTCACTACTTATTATGTGGTTGGTTTAGACTTTAATTTCCATTTTCTAGCAATTTCTTTTTTGGCAGCCACCAGAATTAAACTCCGCAAGGCCTTACTACATCCAGGCATTTCAGATCCTGTATCACAGCTAAAAAAATTTCCTTAGTTACACCAGTTTGCTCACCCAGTGTTGCTGACAGAGTAGTCTGCAGGGAATTTTTAAAATCTGCCATTACATTACACTCCCAAAACATATGTTTCTAATTGCCTCTTTTGTCCCAATCGCACATTCAACATTTGCAGTCTACCTGAGGAAAAATTCTTTAGAGTCTGCTTGGGATATAAAAATACCTATGCAAGCACTTTCAAGGAAAAATCCTAAATCTTCTTGCATATTTGGGAGCCATATGTATATATATCCTCTCATTGTTTGTGAATTTGTTATCCAAATAATCCTGTGCATCTGTTCAGCAAAAAAGTTCAAGTGCCAGCTTTGGTGCAAGACATGACTTTCAGTAATGTAGAGGAAAAATTAGTCAAATGTGCTCAGAGGTAATTAAAAATAAACAAAACTCTGAAGAAGTGTACCAACTCAAATAGCAAAAGGATGGAAAATGGAAGAAGCATTCAGATTAGCTGATAAAACTAAAAAAAGCAGAGGTCAAAATGAAGGAAAGGCTGGCTGAGTATTAAACTGCTCAAGAAGAGTTGTTTCAAAAAATAGTAGAATTAGAGGCCAAGAGCACATAAGGAAAATCTGAGATTTTCTGCTGTACCAGAAGTACTAGAAGGAAGAGATTGTATTAATTTTATAAAGGCACAAATATGAAACTGGACTGATATTCCACAGCAGGAATTAAAGGGCACACTGTGTGTATGCTCCAAATCTGGCCATGAGAAAGCAGCTAGCATCTGTATTGGTAAAGATGCAAACCTGTCAACAGAAAGAGTTGATCCTGACAAAACTGTGGCAAAAGGACAAAGTATTAAAAGTTGGAGACAGTGGAGTGTTTGCGGAAAATTATTATTCACTGTACACAAGGCAGAAGAGCAACATATTTATTCCAGTAATCAGGGAATGTTAAGCAGGTATGAGATTCAAGCTGCTGTATTGGTCTGTCTTCAGAATATTTTTCCTGGAGGATCAAAGACGGAACAGGCTAAGGAGGAAATATAGAAGTTTGCCCAAAAAAATGGGAGCCATCAAGCAGAAAGGGACTCTTGTTTCTCATTTTTTCTGATAATAAAGTATATGGAGAGGCTTTGCCAGTGAAACCCTTCCCACTGTTCCAAAGTTAAATGCTTGACAGACAGAGAAAAGCACAGGCATTGACCAGAAGAATTGAGAGTACCTTGTAATTGAACCAGAATCTGGAGTAGGGAGATAAAAATGAACAGAAAGAAGGCCAGCAACCTGTAAATTGGTGAATAAATGTAAAACTGCGAAGCATCAAATTACATTTCTGAAACATGGCTATATAAGGTGGAAAGAGTGGACTTTTGTTGACTTTGATAAACTTGTGGGAAACTGAAAACCATTTACCACACTTCACATCATTAGTGTTTGTAAGGACACAGGGAAGAGAATTAGAAGGAAAAATGTAACTGAGTAAATTTCTGTTCTTAACAGTATTTTTATGAAACTTTTCACAGTATAAATTGCAAGCTTTCTAGTAAAGTATTTTAGTTGCTCTTGTATGTGATAAAGTTACTAATGTAAACAGATGCCTTTTTTGGTGTTAAGAAGGCTAGGCATTACAGTGTAAATGAGAAGAAAAGCTAGACACATGCATGTTTGGCAATAGGCTGTAATCTTGGGTTGTTGAGGTGGGGAATGGGGTGCAAAAGTGCACAGATCATAATATATATAGAGAGCTGATGTGTTTTCTCTTACTTTTCCAAAGGTGAATGTCTGTATTAAGACCATTGGCTTAGTGTAATAACAAGCTTGTGTAAACAAGTAAATAAAGGAACACAGAAAATAATAAAAATTTTCCATTAGCAGTAGATGTTTCTTTGCGTCTTTCAGGCTGCAGCAGAGGACTAAATATTTTCTCTTATTTTCCATGGATACAAGCTGATAATAGGGCAATAAAAGCCAGAATACTGGTTTCTACAAGGCTAAACGTTAATGTTTTTCGAAAGCATGCAAGTTGGTTTCATATCTGGGGTGGGTGGGTAATAAATGTTAAAAAAAAAAAAAAAAAAACGATCACAATTAGTGTAGCTAGCAGCATGGGCAATAATATGCCTGTATTAGCAGC
The DNA here is from genome assembly GCF_019279795.1 of Protopterus annectens. NCBI lineage: Eukaryota > Metazoa > Chordata > Ceratodontiformes > Protopteridae > Protopterus > Protopterus annectens. Next base: position 187,008,744 of record NC_056737.1, on the reverse strand, counting down.
TGTCTGGGGCAACTGTTCCTGTTGGGAGGTTAGACTTCATTCTTTGAAGATGTACATAGTTATATATGTTTGTATTAAGTTAATAGGTTATGGGGCTATGTGGTTCTTTTGAAGGTTTTTATTAAAACAAAAAGTCTTGTAAAATGTGACATACATTCTGAGGTTTATTAAGAAAAAAACTATGTAAAGGATTAGAAAAAATTGAAGTACCAAATGCTGCCTGTCACAGAAGTATATCCTCGACCACTCGTAAAGTATAAAAATCAGAAACCAAACACAGTTAGAGTGATCGGGAATAGCAGATCAAAAACAAATAAATCCTGATTTAATTGAACGTTTTATTCCTCAGTAGTCCACAGTATTGTAATACAACCATACAATACACTATGTAAGCAGTCGATAAGCGCTTTCACTCAGGTATGAGCTTCATCAGATCTAACCACTACTGCCCATAATGCACCTATATATACCATTACATATCTTATTACGTAATTAAGTAATTAATTAATTAACTATACATATAAAACTCATATAGTTAAAAAACACTTAATATGTTAATCAACTTCATAACAGCACACTCTACGTGTAGCTGTATATACACTGTGTAAATGATTCATCTGCATACATATGTATAAATAAAAAATATGTACAAACTATTAAAATGTCAAGTAACACATGAGAAGTATACAAAGTCTATATAAACAAATATGATGTAAACATATATAGATGAAAACATCTGTAATATAAAAAGAATAAAAACATGTGTATATGTACATTTTATACAAAAAATACATATATATATATATATATATATATTCCTATAACTTAACTAATGTGTATAACATATGCCTAGAACTACCCTTGTTAAAACTAGGTGTTATACATTATTTGTGTTAAAAGAGTAGAAAATAGTAAAATACCAAAATGGTTCAGTGAATACATGTTACCTGGATTTAATGTTTCTTCTTTTATTCAAAGCTGGTTTAATAGAGGCTCTCTCATTTAAACCCGAGCCTCTATCAGCCCTTAACCTCATAATCCACTTGCTTTCTCTATCTTCAGTGTGGTTCCTTATGTCCCCACCCCTGATATTTGGTTTTATCACTTCTAAGACCCTAAATAAAAAGTGATGCTCGTAGCCTAACTCGACCACGTGTTTGGCAAGTGCATTATGCGTATGACCTTTCTTCATATGGTACACATGTTCACGTATTCTATCCTTAAAGTTACGGTTGGTTTTACCAACATAAAACGCATTGCATATCTGGCATACTGCCAGATAGACAATGTTCTTGGTCAAACATGTGGCTGCAACTTGAGTTCTAAACTCTATGTTTGAATCTGGGTGTATGAACAGAGTTCCATTGTCTATATGAACACACTGGTTGCAGTGTCCACATGGTACTGTATGACTAAGTCCTGATTGTCGCTCATCCTTTCTCGAGTAACATAATAGTCTTCTCAAATTCAATTTATTCCTGTATAAGAAACCCGGCTCTTCTCCCACTATTTCTTTGATTCTTTCGTCTGTACATAAAATAGACCAATACTTACTAACTATATCTCTGATGATCAGAGAATCATTAGTGTATGGTATAGTGAACCTAACTTCATTCCTCTTTATCCTTACTTCATCCTCTCTCTCTGGTCTTGGTCCATAATATGGAGCCGCTCTGCCTTGCCTAAGTGCACTTAGGTCCTCTAATTGGTGTTCAATCTCTTCAGCACTATACCCTCTCTCCATTAATCTAGCTTTCAAATCTGTAATTCCTGACTCAAAACCTGTATCGGTAGCATTGAGTCTGGACACACGCATCCCTTGTCCCCTGATAATGTTCTTAAATATATGTTGTGGATGCATGCTGTGTCTTGACAAAATCGTGTTATGATGGCAAGATTTCCGGTATACACCTGTATTCACTAAACCACTATCTAGCTTCTCTACAAATAAATCAAGGAAGTCTATCCTATCAGTGGAGTGATTCATCGTGAACACTAAGTAACTAGTAAGACCATTCATCATGGTAAAAAATCTCATCAAAGCACTGGTGTCCCCTCCCCATAAAATAAAGACGTCATCTACAAAACGTCTGTAAAATACTACAGATTGCCTGTATTCTTCAGTTTCGAGTAGGACTTTATTCTCCCAGTAAGCTAAAAACATGTTCGCATAGCTGTTTGCGCATGGAGTACCCATGGCAACTCCAGCTTGCTGTTGGTATACTAGCTCATTGAACATGAAAACATTGTTATCCAATACTAAACTCATAAACTGGGATAACAGATCTATTAAGACAGGTGGATACATACTGTGTTCCAATAAATATTCTCTGATATATGTAATACCTATATCATTGGGTAACACAGTAAATAGGGATTGAATATCTAATGTGACAAAAATTAGAACGTCAGTATCCTCTATTCTACTCATGCATTCATACAATTCTGATAAGAATTGCTTCGAGTCCCTAAGTATATTGGAATTCTCATTCAACACAGGGCGTAGATGCTTCTCAATGAATACAGAAATGTGTTCCGTGACCCATCCTTGTCCAGATACTACTGGTCTCATTGGTGGGTCACTCATGTTCTTATGTATCTTCGGGAAACCTTGTATCATAGGAACCATTGGATTCAAAATTCTTAAATATTCAAACAATTCTTTGTCTATGATTCCACCATTGAACATATCCGTTAAAGTATTACTAACATGCGTAATAATATTGTTGACCACATCACTATTAATCAATAGATAAAACTTATCACTTAACAAATTCAGCATAGCTGTATGGTACGATATAGTATCCATAATAACAACCTGCCCTCCCTTGTCAGCTGGCCTAATCATAATTGATTGATCTTTCTGTAATTCACGTAAACTTTCTCTTTCCTTCCTAGTGAGATTATCTCTTCTTCTCTTGTAAGTATTATTATTATAATATCTATGTATCTCATCTTCTGTTAGTTTAAGATAGGCCTCAACAAGGGGGTGATGTACCGGTGTGAAGCTGCTTAGTTTCTTAAATGTCATTGTGGTTTCCCTTCTACTAGTAACATTCTCATCTTTATTGTGAAACAACAGTTTCAACATTAAGTTGCGACAAAACATTCTAGTATCTAATAACATATCAGCTAAATTGCTATGCCCACTCGGGATAAAGCTAAGCCCTTTATTCAATAATTGGTATTCATGTTGTGTCAACTCACGTCCGGAAATATTACAGACCAATGAACCATGTGTGTTATGATCAGCCATAGATATATCTAATGGATTCATTGCCCTAACTTGTTCATCCACATTTTCTTTATGGTGTGTTGTGGTTGAAACTCCTCTGAGAGTTTTCTTTTTTGTCGCCCCCTGCTTAGGGAGCGTCCCCTCTTCATTCCTTTGTCCTTCCTCACAGGTAGGGGAAAAGGAATCTCTCCATCTACTCTATTTGCTGAGTTCATGTTATATAATTTAGGTCTTACATCTCTATTAGTGTTTGTCTTTTCTTGTTCCAATAAACTATCAACAACCTGTATACTAGGATATAAATTTTTATCTGTATGTGTACCTGCACTGTTTCCTGAGTCATGCTCAGCATGTATGATGCTTATAACATCTTCAGTGTCAACAGATACATTTGTCAATCTCACATTTGTTCTATCATGTAGATTAACCTCCTGTATTGCTTCCTGTACTGCGACATTGTCTGGTACATTAGCAGCATTCCTAGAGTTACTATTCCTAACATTAGCATGTTTATTTAGAAAAACAGGCTGTTTTTCAACAACAGTACTATGCACATTATGTCCATTACTATTTTCAGTCACATTCGTGCCTTCTCTGTATGTAAAGGATTAACCTATCAAACGTTAGTAGATGCATGTGTCACAAAAGCTGGAAATAGACATTTAAAAAAGCTGCCATATGTAATAGGTGGGAATAATGATGTCTCATCATAATGACAGCACTTTTGTATTATCTTGGAATGTGAATGGTCTCACAGGTATAGACAAAAAGGAAAAAAATTAAATTAAGAAATGCAGAGTGCAAATTGCAATGCTGCACGAAATGTATATGGAAAGAACTGAGCATGTGAATATCAGAGACAAAAGAATAGCACTTATATTGCTAGTGGAGAGTGATAGAAAATGGGGAAAAGATAATGGCTGATGTGTGGTAGTAAGGGGCTACTGGCATGGGATTAGGATTATACTGGCATGTGTTTCTATTCCACCTATAACTGCTGTTCTGGAAAATTGGGAGAAATAATCAGTTTTCAACAGGGAATATTACTTATAGGTAAGGACTGAAATTTGATTTGCAACAATGAAGATGTATCTGATGGGGCTGGAAAAGAAAATATAACAAAAGAGGATAGATTTCCAAAGAAATTTATGAAACTGTTTGGTATGAAAGATGAATTCAGTAGTAGGAGCTTGGAGAGAATTTGCATGTTATTCCTCAAGTTAGAATAACTAGGCCAGGCTAGACAGAAAATATATTTCATGGGAAAGTGCATTTAATTCAGAACTTTGACATACATCAATAACTATTTTAGATCAGGACTAATAATTATTAAGATAAGAGTAGAGGGTAATGAAATAAAGATGAGAGACTGGAGCTTCCTCACTTACCCATTAAAAAGAGAGGAATTTAAGGAAAGGGTAGTGGAATTATTTGGGAGTTATTAGGGAAGATGGAACATACTCCAGAAGTTATAGCCAGTGAATGGGATAAAATAAAAGCAGAGTTTGCAAATAAGGTCGAAATAAAAGAAAAAGAGATCATGTTTAGAAGTAACCAGAATTATTCAGAGGGTCTGACAAAAGTTAAAGTATTACACGTATCATAGAACAAGAAAAGGTACAATTGCAGAATGCTAAAGAGAAAATAAATGAATACCTGGATAATATTAATGAGTTTAGAAAATTGCTGTTAAGCAACTATTTTTTTTTTTTTGGATAATAACTTCAGACCACAAAAAAACGTTTGGCACAAAAACTTAGGTAATAGAAAGTAGAAAAGGTTATTGCCAAACTTAGGGAGCTTATAACAAGACAGCATGAAATCCTGTACATGTCTGAGAATTTTTGGAGGTTTTATGAAAATTTGTATAAAGCTGAGAAGTGGGGAAATCAAGAAAAAGCACAGATTGAAATATTTATGGAAGGCTTAAATATGTTAAGGTTAGAGGTAGATGAGTCTCAACAGTTAAGATAGGAGGAAATGAGATAAAAATGATGTATAACCAATCTGCAGAAACGTTTCCAGGAATAGATGGTATTCCTGTAGAAGTTTGGAAAGTAGTAGGGAAGAAAGTGATGAAGATTTGGAAGGTTTTGTTAGTATCTTAAAACGAGGGGATGCACCAACATCCTGGAAAAAATCTGCTGTGGCTGTAATACCAAAAAATGGTGATGACCTATCGAATCTAGCTTCGTATAGGTTTATTTCAATTTTGTACCATGATTTATAAAGTATTTATGCTTACAATGGCTCAAAGAATGACAAATGTGTTGCCAAAATCGATACATATGGATCAGTTTGGTTTTGTGGAGGGGAGGCAAACATTTGGCAAGAACGATGATCCAGAGATAAGCTGAATGCAAGAAAATGCTGCTACTGTTGCTGGGTCTTGATGCAGAGAGAACATTCAGCAGAATAAGCTGTGATTTTGAGTAGGGCAATGGAAGCATTTGGATTTCCTAATGCAATAGCAAGGTTAATTAGAAGGGTATATGATTGGTAGAAGGCATAATTCAAAGTGGAGGGTTGCTCTCTAATAACTTGTACCTAAACAGAGGAACCAGGCAGGGGTGTCCACTTTCCTCTCTGTCAATAGTTCTAAATATAATGCAAATAATAAAGAAAAATAGAGAACTCAATAATTCAAGGTTATAACTGGTATGGTATTCAAAAAAGTTGTCTTTATTCACATATGATATTATTTTGTACCTGGTGGAACCAGAAAAGGACATCTTACTGTTGTGGAACATTGAGACAATTCCATTTTTTTAGGGACCTAAAATTAATGAAGATAAAATAAAGGCTTTAGCTATAAACTATTTATCCACAAGTTGCTTCAGCAATTCTTATATTAGTGGGGGCATGATGAAATTAAATATTTAGGAATATGGATTAAAAGGATTCTGTTATAGCAGCTTAGGATATGTGGGAAGAGACTAAAAGGAATTCATAAACTGAGAAACTGGAAGATCTTGCCTATGGATATGGATAGCAGGATAAAAGCATTAAAATGTGTTCAGTTCATTTAGTTTTATACACAGGTCAGGCATATTTTTATCAACCAGAGGAGAAGTTGTGAATAGTAATTGATGAAGAGTTGAAGGATTTTAATCTGGGAGGAAAACTAGGCAGGAGCCAAATGGGTTAAGCTGATTCATCCAATAGAACAAGGAGATTTAGAATTACCTGGTTTGAAAGGTTATTTTACAGCTGAACAGTTGAGTCTCTTCTAGATAACACAAGTAGAAAGCCACAGTTCAGAGTGGAAAGGAATGAGGATTCAAGAAATAAGGAAAGAGTGGGGTTTTGGAGTCCAATCCTTAGAGAATAGCAACAGTTGTACAGCATGTTATATATTCATAAAGCAGCAGAAAGTATACCAAGAACTAAGCCAACACAGGAATGGAGAAAGGAGATTTTGCCTGTATGGATGACTGCATTTAGGGATACAGAGAACAGACAAGAGGTGACTGTAATTTACTAGAGGAAGCTGGCAAGGGAAATAAAGTAGTTGTACAGCATGTTATATATTCATAAAGCAGCAGAAAGTATACCAAGAACTAAGCCAACACAGGAATGGAGAAAGGAGATTTTGCCTGTATGGATGACTGCATTTAGGGATACAGAGAACAGACAAGAGGTGACTGTAATTTACTAGAGGAAGCTGGCAAGGGAAATAAAGTATTGGGAACATATAGAGAGGGAAAGGTAATAGAATGGGAAGAGGCCAAGAAGACATTTGGATTGCAGGTTAGTGACTGCCTTCTCTATCAGGGATTGATACCGGAGTGTAGACAAAGGGATAGGGGAATCCTAAATTGACGACCTGCACTTGAGTCTAAAACAGAAACTACTGTTAAAAAAAATTGATAATTAGTGCATAAAAATATTAATCCGTAACTATAGGAGGTCAGAAAAGATTGTATGGTTGCCAAATATGCAAGAAAATACTGTTACAATTTTTGCCTGGAAGTGTTTACATGGATATTTTTATACCCTAAGCAGACTGCAAACAATTTTTCCTCAGGTAGATGGCAAATGTCGGAGGTGTAATGGGGAAGAAAGAGGTGCATGTTCTTAAAGCATAATGAGTTGGTAAAGTTTAAAAATCCCATAGACAGTACTCTGTCAGGAATACTGGGCAAGCAAATGGGTGTAAATAAGGAAATTATTTTATTTTTTTTTTTAGATGGGATACGAGATCTGAACTGCATAGTCATAGTAAAGTCTAGTTAAATTTAATTCTGGTGTCTGCCCAAAAAAACAATTACTAGAAAATGGAAATAAAAGTCTAAACCAACTGTACTTGAAGTAGTGAATATTGTAACAAAGATAAAAGAACAGGAACTGGGATATTTAGAAATGGGTAGGAGTAAATTACATATAAAAATGGAAATTATAGGAACAACACATGCACAAAATGTTTTTGAGGATAAATGAGGTGTAAGAGAATGCAAGAACTGAACAGTTTGTTTAATGTTACTTTGACTATATGGTATAGAACAGTATATGCGATGAATAATGTTTGTAAATGTGAAGTTGTTAATGCGAATTTGTTACTTTTATATAAATGTAAGTCTGATGATGTCATTTGTGATTATTCAAAAAGGTGTTTTAAAAAAGAATAATTTCCTTAGTTAGTCATTTGATCACCCAATATTTTGACAGAGTAGTTTGTAGGGAATTTTTAAAGTCTGCCAACTCATTACACTCTCAAAACAAATGTTCCCAGTGACCAGTTTCTTCCCCATCACAGTCCTCTCTTTTTAACAGGTAGGTGAGAAAGTGGCAGTGTCACATTTTTACTTCATTTCCCTGCATTTTTATCTTAGCTTTTATTGGTGCATGATCTGAAGAAGTTATTGAATGTGTGTTGAAGCTTTCAATTACATGCATATGTTCCTGTGAAATATATATATTTTTTTAGTCTAGCCCAGTTGCTGTACCTTGGGGAATAATTTGTAAATTCTGAGTTCCTAGTACTGAATTCACATCTTCTATATCAAATATCTTCATAAATTTCTTATGAAATATACCCTCTACTGTTATATTTTCCATTCTCATCCTCAGTCTTATAAATCTACTTCCAGCTTCCACCTATAAGTAATATTCCCTGCTGAAAACTGATCATTTCTCCCAAAATTTTCTTAAGCTCCATAGTAGCAGTTTTTTTGGTGGAATATAAATACATGCCAACATAATCCTCCTGCCTTGCCATTACCATCTTACTACCACAAATCTAGCATTATTATATTTTTTCTTCTAACACTGTTGGAGCTGCGCTAAGAATTATGAACCAAAACCTAGTACAGAGGAAATGTACTTTTCCAACCTTTAGGGTAGTAAACACTTTTCTTAAGGAAGAACAAACCAAAAATAGGGAAAACTAGTTGTACGGGAGTGATATTGGCATATAAATTACTAAACTAGACTGCTGTCATAAATTCTCATGTAAGATCCATGTTAAAGATCACATTCTTATTAAACAAGAAAATGGGTTTCATGCTGGTTTTGCTTGTTTAAACTGCGGTTTATTAGGTTAAAAAAAAAAGAAAGAGTGCTTTCAGGGGTGAAAAAAAACTAAATTATACACTGTTCTGTTAAATGCATTGAAGTAGTAATACTGTTAGGGAAACTGCTATCTCGTATTGACTTCCAGTAATTTCAAACTTTATTTTTTACTGAACTGTTTGCCCTTATACCATTATGTATTGCATTTCTCTCAGTAAAGAATGCTTGGAACTCTCAAGATAATTTTTTTACCCCTCCAGACAGCTGGTCTCCATAGTAACAGTCAGCAGTGATAGAAAAACAGCTAACAACTCTGTAGATACACAAATGAATGTATGTGTGTTAGTTTCACTCAAAACAGAATGTACAATTCCCTTCAGCTGCAGACTTTTTGATTCTCACTGAACATTTTCTAAAGGAAAAATCTACTATGGTTGCATATGCAAGAAAAACATTTCTTATGGCTTTCAGCATTTTGTCTTATTTTTCAACCCCACTTGCTTACAGAAACACTTTTTTAGATTATGACAATGGTATTACTCTAGATATTTACCTTTGTAAAAATAAGAAACGTCTCATCTCTACATACAAAATAATAGGCATAGTTTTATTCAAACTAAAGGGGTGGCGAAAGCCAAATAACTATGGGCTAGGCTTATAAATGCCCTTGGGCAGATAGCCTAGTATGAACCTATGAACCTATATACTTTTACACCCCACCCCAGCAGCCCAAGATTGTAGCAAATTAATTTTTCTCCAGCCTTTCTTTTCTTTTACATTGTAACACCTATATTCATTAAAACTAAAAAAAGTACTTGTTTTCTTTAATATCTTTGCCACATTTAAAATACGCCTTACTTCATACCATGGAAAACTTCTTTACTATATAACGTGCAGTTTATATCCTGAAATGTTTTATACAAATACTGTTAAGAAAAAAAATGCTTTACTTGGTTACTTTTTCCTTTTTTTGTCCTAAATATTAATAATATAAAGTAAGGTATATGCTTTACAGTTCACCTACAATTTTAACAAATTAAACAAAACTCCAATCTTTTCACCCACTTTTTTTTTTTTAACAAAGTCATATTTTACAAATGTGATTGATATTTTGTAATAGTTAATTTATTCACAAATTTCAGTGTTGTTGGTCTTCTTCCTGTTCATCAACATCTACAAACACCAGATTCTGGTTTAAGTCCAAGATGCTCCTGATCCTTCTAGCCAAAGCCTGTGCTTTTTTCTGCGTTTCAAGTATTTCCTTTGGAACATTAGAAATGGATTCACTGGCAAAGTCTTTCTATGAGCTTTATTGTCAGATGAATGAGAAATGGTGTTCCCTTCTGTTTAATGGTTCACTTTTTGGTGAATAAACTTTTGTATTTCCTCCTTGCCAGTTCTACATCAAAAACTGTCTTTGATCTTCCAGGAAATAATATTCTAAAGACAGCTGGATATAACAGCTTGAATCTTGCATCTGTCTCTTGACATTCCATAATTGCTGGTATAAATTTGCTGCTCTCTGCCTGGTGTATAATGAATAATCATTTTCCACAAACACTCTGCTTTCTCCAATTTTTAATACTTTTCCATTGTGCCACAATTTTGTCAGGGTCAACTCTTTTTGCTGGTGTGTTTGCATCCGTACTAATTCAGATGTTGGCTACTTTCTCAAACCTTGGAGTGTACACTCAGTGTGCCCTCCCATTTAATAAATCCTGCTGTCAAATACAAGTCAAGTTACTTATTTGTGATTTCATAAAATTAATGTAGTCTGTTCATTCCAGTTTCTCTGGTACAACAGAAAATCTCAGGTTCTCTCTCCGTACACTGTCTTGTATTTCTGCCATTTTTTGAAACAGCTCTTCTTGATAAGTCTCACATTCAGCCAGTCTTTTCTTCATTTCAGGCTCTGATGTTTGCAGTTTTATCAGTTCATCTGAATAACTAGTTAAAGCTTCTGTTTTTTCAGCCGATTTATTTGAATTGATATATTCCTTCAATTTTTTATTTATTTTAATTGCCTCTGAATGCATTTGATTTATTTTTTTCCTGTAAAGTACTGTAAGACATCTCTTTTTATCAAAGCTGAAGCTTGAACTGCTTTTTGCTGAACAGCTGCATGATTCTTCCCAGTCAGTGTTTTCTCTTCATATTCTGTAGTTAATTTTCTTTCAGGTTCTCTAAATTTCGTATTCTTATAGGTTCATAGGTGGCTTAGCCATTTTCCCGTTTTTTGCTCAGATGAACATATCCCATTTGGTTAGAGATTAGCCATACCCATCCCATGGTCTGCAATTGTGTATTACCCCTAATGAGAATGGTTGGGATCATACAGTAAATCATTTGAGGGGATCCATGCATGGGCAAAAACATTTAGGAACTGCCTGTGTCCATTATTAGTACAGGGGGCAGTCCTGGGGTAAATTGTCTTTTTCCCCATTCATAGATCCAAGCTGTACTTGAATATGGACAAGGATAAACTTTGTTTTATGTGGATGGGGAGTCTCTGCCAGAGCATCATAATCTGCTTTGAGATGTACTTGTCCCATTGTGTTGATGTTGCAGAAGAGGTTTGGATCTTTAGACTGAGTATTTCTGATGCCATTTGATGTGGTGATATGCCATAATTCCATCAGCAATGGGTCAGAGGATGCCTTTTATGCCAGATACTGGTCACCTCTAAGCAGGCTGTAGGATACTGAGTATAGTGACAGGATTCTGAGTCGGTCTATGTAGGACACTGTGGGTGCTTCAGTTGTTTTATATATCTGGACAGATACATGCCAAAGGGGGCATTATATTCTTTGTTTGGCCTAATGAGGGCTACATAAAGGGGGGGCAATGACATCACTAGATCTAGACATAATCTCTTTATTAGCTTTATTTGCTGGCATCCAGGCAGTGTACATACCAGCTAGTAACTGAATTGTATGTAAGCTGGCAGAATTACTAGCTGTTATTTCTCAGTTTCTTTTTTCACACTTTGAGAGCATTTTCACACTTGAGGAGCTGAAGTTAAGGTATTGATCAGTGTATGGCCATCTTGGAAGTTCTGGTACCATTCACCATGTTGCCATAAAACATATACTATGGCTCTTAAATTTGCTCCCACTAAGTCCTACAATAAAAGCTGTGCCGAGGCTCGTACACATAGCCCCACTATGTGTCACCAACAAAAGGCAAATGTCTTGAGAGAGTCTGCCAACTCATGCTATTGACAAAGCAGCCTATACCAAATGGTAATGCAGGTTAACTAAATGTTTCACTGATCAGACTTACAGAGACTGCACATAAAAAAATTATATAAAGGAATTCTGGTCTGTTTTCTCGGGGTAGAAATTAGAAATGTAAGGGATGTAAACAGATTGAAGTCCTCTACAATGATTTTGGCCTCCCCACTCTCTGTGTTGGAATAAACAGTGTAGACTGTTAAACTCAAGAGATGCCCTGTGACATGGCTGCAGTGATCACTTCCCTCTGTGAGGCAGGGAAGGCACATGTATTAAACTGGCTGTCCCCCATCTTTAAGGTGGCATCATGTTATAGGAACAAAATAACTAGCTTTATCAGTTGGCTACATAGCTGGTACCTGCTTGGGAGAAGATGAGCAGCAGGCTGGCTTGATTACTTTTTAGGCAAATTAAAACTGATGTATATCTCATACTGATGTAAGAGTCAAGCAGTACCAGAACATTTTGTAAACTAGAGGCTTTCCTCTCTCTGAGTTTGGAGATCTGCATTACCACTGAAACTTGCTTCATATACCTATCAGATCTCTCACATTTCTCAGAGTTTTAACACCCACTAGTCACATAGCTACGGTGAAACGGTTAGTGCCCCTTCTCACTTTCAAAAATCTAAAAGTTAAACAACTCAGCCTATGGGGGAACAGAAACTAGGTGTTAATATAACTATAAATAATATTGAATACTATGTATTTGGGTGTTAGAGACCCCTCCCATGACGCACAAGAAGTGTAAGGGTTTTCTTTCTGAATTTGATAAACTAATTGAGCCTAACACACAAATTATGGGAGACCATTTATCCTGCTGTCAACTTTACTGTCCAGTGGTTACTCAACTGTTAATGCAGACTGCTTAGAACAGATAGTAAAATCTCCTACTAACAGCAATAATGTACTAGATGTTGTGCTAACAAGCCATTTATCTGTTGTGCCATAACCATCTTGCCTTCTTACAGAAGTCTGAGAACAAGGGAGACTGTATTGAACATAAGAACCAAGGTCAACCTTCTAGACAGTCAATCTGTTGTTAGACTCTACTAATAACAACTGTCTAAAAAATAAATGAGTTCTTAACCAGCACAAACTATAATATTCTTTGGACAACCCAAGCTTTATGGAAGGTGACATGATTGAACCATTTTATAGCGCTTTTAATGATTCCTTTACTAATCATTTAATCAAATCAAAATGCATCAGTATGCCTGCTTCCTAGATTAACATGTTCCCAAAATGCTTGCCTGTCTCATATTAAAGATACCAGACTTATTGCTGTCTTCAGCTGTTCTTGATAATCTGTTCTAGGTTTCAACAACTCTTTCTTTAAATCACAATGTGGACATTTTGTTTTTGTTCAAAGCTCTACTCAACATTACTTCCCCATATTTTGCATTTTTGATGACCACCAAAGCTTTGGAACAGAAAAGTGTCTATTGCAGTTTTTCATGTTTTTTTTTATCCCACTTGTTATTTAACTTAAGGAAAACAATTTTAACTTTGCCTCTGCAGCCACTGTAGCACTTCCCCTGTCCCGTATTACAGAAACCACTTTATATACCTGTAGGAAGTACCTGTTGACACAGAAGACCCAAGTTGCTATGTTCTAATGTGGATTATTAAAATGATTTCTTTTTTTAATATTGTAGAACTGTAGTGGGAGGAGAAGCAAGCTTAAAACTGAAGGGCATGACTTTTAGCTTTATTGACAGTCAGATGCATGTGGTTGCTTTGGATTCATGTCTCGTTCATGTTTAACTCACATTGAAGATGGATTGTGGTGTTTGAAACAGAAACTAACATCATTATTTTAACGTAAGTTTCATAAGTGAGAAAAATGGGTACCTATTGTTGACAACCTAAGATAAATGGATATCAAATGGGTAGTGTTCAGCATAGAACCTCGTCAGATTTTTTGAGTGGTATTATGCTACTTGTGTCATTGCCCCTCAATTGCCACTTACTATTCCCTGTTCTTTAACCTGTTTGCCGTATAGCCAGCAATACCTTATTTATTAGAAGAGTATAGTATGTTGTGCCAGAAGCCTTTGAAAAGTAACCATATACATCTGTCTGTAGGCTTATAGTAATAGAAAAATATGTTCACATTATTTTTGTTGATCTTTTGGACAGTACACACAATGTTAAATGTTACATTTAGAGCCCTTTAGTTCTTCATGTAAGGTCCTGGTGACTAACCATTTCAGAGTTTTACTGATATTTGCAAGAAAGCTAACTGGTCTCTTTTTTTTTTTTTTTTTTTTTTCATACCAAACTGGTCTTCCTTATTTGTAAGTGGGTTTTATAACAGCTTTTCACAATTTCTGTGAGTTTTCTCCTGCCTTAATTGACTTTTTAGATATTAAACCCAGAGGCTCAGTGGTCACCTTTTTATATGCCTTTACATCCTTTTTGGATGTTCCATTTATCCCCCCCCCCCAAGTCTTTCCTTTTCAGTTTATTTTTTTGCATGGATTTCTTCTTCTTCTGTGTAAAGTGACCCAAGAACAGTGGTAAACTTTGTTCCTAATTTTCTGTTACCATAGAGTTAAATATACACAAATGGAAGCAGATGCCTTCCTGCTGCAAAACATTCCTCTTGGCCTCTAACAAACCAAAAAATGTTTGTGAAAACTAAAGACTTTTATGAACACAAATTCTTTATAAAAGCTGAGAATAGTTGGCAATTATTTTATAACTCTCTGTTGAAATGTCGGGACTTGCAGTGCTGAGCTCTGACAAGCTGAAAGAAAGACTGAAAATGCCAAAGAAGAGCAGATACTGAACATCGTCCTTCTTTTAACTTGCTTTTTGCAGGGGGCTTGCCCCCCAACGGGGCAGCAAGTCTACCCCATCCCAAATTTATACCAACTCTGAGGTTGTCATACCTAGGAGAAAATGGAATATTCCTAGAAATGACAAGCTTACCCTTAGTATAGACAAGGGTAGATTTTCAGCCATTCAATCCCTACATTATGGAACTCGGCATCCCAAGTCCCAGTATTTTAAAAGATTACTGCATTTTACAGGTGTATTAGAAATATATGTACTAACACTGTGGTGGTGGTGCTGCAGTAGCGTTGTCGCCTCACAGTAAGACGTTGTCCTGTTTGATTCTTCTGTGTGGAGACATGCGTGAATGGCCACTTCATTGAAGGTTGTGCGTCAGAGCTGGCAACTTGGCACGTAAAAATCTACTGCCAATCATTAGCAGAACGGAGTTCCGCTGTGGCTACCCCTAACTGGGAAAAGCCGAAAGATACAACATTAGAAATATATGTACTAGCTCTCAGAGCTGTCATGCACCCCAAGATATTGCCAGCATTCTTGCAAGTAAATTTAGGTCAAATTATTGTAGGTTATTACATGAAGTATATCCGTGTCACAACATACACCATCCTGGACTACAGCAAGGCAGTCCTTTTTAATGTTTGGAATATCAGATGTCCTTCTGTTCATATGCTGCTGTATTCATAACACAAGTGAGTTTGCCTCTGGTGACTCTCGTATGCCTGGTTGTTTTACAAAAGATAGATGCTACTGCTAGAGTGCATGTGACATCTCATGTCTCTCTCTGTGGACGTCGGCCATAAACAGACATCTGGTACAAAACAGACGTCAGCACATACCTTCCTCAGAATTTTTCTGCCAGCTCTAGTCATCAGTCCTTTGGAAAAGTGATCCCATGTGAAGTGCGTATCTTATCTGACTTAAGATAAGTACCCCATAGGGGCTTTTGATTATCTTTTGCTACTGCTGTGGGGTTTTTCATGTCGGGTAGAAAGGGCAAGTGTAGGTGTGGAAGGCAAATTCCGCATAAAGATACACATGAGCTCTGTCTGTTTTGCTTAAGCCAGGAACACGACCACACTACTTGTAGTATTTGTCAGGCCTTTGTTCCCAAAACCTTCAGGAGTCATTTAGCTGCCTTAAAACTTTATTTAGAAAACCAACATTTCAAGCGTTTGGCCAAAGTGATGGATCCAATGTCAGGCCCCTCGGATGAGCCACCAGTCAAAAAGGCCAAAATGTCTGGGCCTGAACCAACTGCTGTGCCCTCCTTTCCAGCCATACCTCTCAAGGCCGATGAAGGCCCGGAATCCTAGCTGGAATGTTCCGACCTCCCTTTGGCGGTTACCCAGGTGGAAGCTGTTAAACCGAGGGCACGTCCCAGAGGGAATCGCAAGCATCCGATTCGGTCGCCGAGGGGGAACCTAGGCTCATCATATCCAAGCGTCTGGGTGAGATCTTGCAAATTGTGGTTTGTGAGGATGTTAGCTTTGATATCGTTGAGTGCCGTCTGGCATCTGGCCCTCCCACTCTTCACCAAATCTCAGATACCTCCATGTTGGAGTCCCATAAAAAGAAGCAAAAAACGAAACAGCTTGCTCCCTCGCCGACACCCGCCACCTCTGATCAACTTCCAGCCTGGCACGCCTTCACCTAAAGCCTTTTGAATGCCTTCTTAGCCCTACGTTAGGCCCCTACTGCATCTACCCCCAAAGATAAACCTGCTCTGGAGGTTCCATCCGAAGTAGAGGATTCATCAGGGGATGAATCTCATTTATACCTCACAAATTGCTTCCCCTCTGGATTCCCTAGAGGAGGAGTCTAATGGCACAGATTCCCCAGGAGAAGATTTCACCTTTGGGGAAACCATTGCTCAAATGAAAGAATTCTTTAAGTGGGACAGCAGTCAGGTTACAGAGACCCAGAAGAGATATTATGAACTCCTGCAAATGGAGTCTCCCAAACTAGCAGCTGTTACTCCAGTACACCCTGCCTTCTTGCCTGCATTCCTAGCTGCCTCCAAAAAGCCCGATTCACAACCTCCTGCACCCAAATGCCCAACAGGTTTTATAAGGTCCCTGAGGATGCTAAATTCTTGTACAAAGCACCCTCTGCAGATCTTTCAGTTATTACTGTGGCTACAGACAAAACTGCTAAGCTACTCCCTTCCACCTCCCTCCTGACCTCAGACAAAGAGAGCAGGTTAATGGAGCTTCTAGAGAAAAAGGTCTACACTTCTGCTATCCTAGCAGTTAGAGCAATTAACTACCAAACCCACATGGCCAAATATCCCCTGGCTCTGTTAGCTGATGTGACAAAACAACTGGGGGACCTCCCTGACTCCCCAGCCAAGGCCAAAATATCTACCCTGTTGAATTCCTGTACTCAGGTGACCAAGCACTCTATTAAGTGAGTTATGCTGCAGTAGAGGCCTCCTCTATGGCTGCTGCTTCAGGGTCTGTTATGAGGAGATACTCCTAGCAGCCTCTCCCTGATGACATTGTCTAAACTTTTGGATGCATCCCTAGACAATAAAGATTTATTTAGCTTAGCAGCTGCTGACCTGTTTAAGACCCTCCAAACAAAGGGCTAGGAGGTACAGGACCCAAGACACATTTTTGTCTCCCCTATCCCACGCTTCCAAGGGAATTACAATACCATAACTTCCTTTGTTAGAAGGCATGCCAGACAGTTGTCAGCCAAAATTAAGAAGGACTGCAGAAGACGGGCCTCAGCCAGACCTAGTCCCTCTATTCCTGCCACCAAACAGCCCTTTCAGGGTAAAACTGGTAGCCTGTGACTACCGGGTACTGGATCCAAACATCATACTTTCCATGCGTCTCTCCCTCTCCCTAACTGCTTGGAGTCAGGTTAGCTAGGACTCCTGGATCCTGTCTATTATAAAACAGGGATGCTTCATGAGTTGGGAGACCAAACTTACTCCCAAAGGCAATCCTCAACCCCCTCGAACAATTACATTTCTTCCTCTCAATTCTAAAGGAATTCCTAGATCAAGGAACCATTCAAGAACTCCCTGCACATGCAAGAGGAAAAGGATTTTACTCCAGGATGTTCCTAGTTCCCAGGAAAGAAGGCCCATGGAGACCAATTCTGGATTTGTCCCATCTCAA
This sequence comes from Protopterus annectens, assembly GCF_019279795.1. NCBI lineage: Eukaryota > Metazoa > Chordata > Ceratodontiformes > Protopteridae > Protopterus > Protopterus annectens. The sequence continues at coordinate 186,990,836 of NC_056737.1, read as the reverse complement.
CACCTTCCTTCAAGTACCCTCCTTCCACATGCTCACTCTTCCTACCCCAGACCTTCTTAGTATCCTTGGATGTAAATGACGCCTACTTACACATTCCAGTCCATCCCCTGTTCAGGAAATTCCTCCCCTTCTTAGTGGGTTCTGCACACTTTCAGTTCTGTGCTTTGCCATTTGTTCTCTCTACGGCTCCAGGGGTGTTTACAAAATGCCTGGCACCAGTTATGGCCTGGGCCAGGACAAAGGGAATCCAACTCTTCCCCTACCTAGATGATATTCTGATCCAGGCCCCGTCAGCTCCTTTGGTTCTGCAACATCTAAACTTCATCATTTCCCTCTTGAGAAGTCTTGGATTCACCATAAACCTCAAAAAATCATCCCTGATTCCTTTTCAGTATCATGTGTTACTGGGATAACCCTCCACATGCTTCCCCTGGCGAAACTTAACAAGAGGAAGTTCTAATGGTACTTGAGAACAGTCTGGAAACAACATCTGCCCCCCCTGGAGTGAATGATTCCAATGCCTTTCCAGGGAACTAAATTGGTGGATAGCTCGGATAAAAGCCAACCCAGGCTTGCCCCTGCAACCCCAGCCCCTGCCCAAATAGGACCTGTTCACAAATGTTTCAGACACAGGTTGGGGGGCAACCTTAGGAGAATGGAGAGTGAGAAACACATGGACCCTCACTCAACAGAAATAACGCATCAGTATAAAGGAAATGAAAGCCCTGATATTAGCCCTTCAAATTTTCAAGGATCATCTACTTCCAAGCACTCTGAGGTGGTACACAGACAATACCATGGTGCTGTGGTACGTCAGCAAACAGTGGGGGGACAAGGTCCTACCTGCTGTGCAGGTTAGCCCTGCAGGCATGGGAAATCGTTCTGAACAGACAAGTCAACATCCTAGCTGTCTACATTCCCTTAGTAGACAATGTGATGGCAGATACTCTAAGCAGGACCATGACTCTATCTCACGAATGGATATTAAACAGAGATGTGTTTCTGGAAATGGTCCATCGATGAGGTATTCCAGATGTGGATCTATTTGCCTCCCCCATGAACAGACAGCTTCCAACCTCCTGCTCCCGGGTACTACACCCTGAAGCATGGAGGGTGGATGCTGTCTCATTCCCTTGGAAGGGGGAATACGCTTATGCAAGCCTTTATGGCCTCCCATCCTTTTACTCTTTTCCAAAAGGACAGGGTGTGT